>NC_045731.1:6855218-6939226 GCF_009834535.1 Camelus ferus | reverse complement strand
TGTATGGAGTGGAGTTTGCAACTGAAAAGAAACTTTGTGTTCCCAAAAAGCTAGGTGAAGTACGGCTTTCACACACACTTATCTCTAAGAACTGAGCATGTGAGAGAATTTCGTTCATCTAGCACAAAGGGAACGGGGTTGCAGGAGAAACATTTACTCTGGTTCTCTGTGTGTTTCCTAGTGCCGGTTTGATGTTCTGCAGTTTTAAACGGTAAAAAAGTGTTGGAGCTAGTACCTCCCATATATACGTATTGAGTGGTGTATGCAACTGAAAGAAACTTTGTGTTCCCATAAGCTAGGTGAAGAACGGCTTTCACACACAATAATCTCTCAGAACTGAGCATGTAGAGACGTTCGTTCATCTAGCACAAAGGGAACGGGTAGCAAGGGAAATTTTTACCTCGTTTTTCACTGTGTTTCAAAAGGCCGGTTTGAAGTTCATGCTGTTTCACTGTAAAAACCTAGTTGGAGCTAGTATCTCCCCATATATGTTTATGGAGTTGAGTTTGCAACTGAAAGAAACTTTGTGTTCCAAACAAGCTAGTTGAAGTACGGCTTTCAACACACTTATCTCTCAGAACAGAGCATGTGGAGAGAATTTCGTTCATCTAGCTCAAAGGGAACGGGGTTGCAGGAGAAACATTTCTCTGGTATCTCAATGTGTTTCCTAGTGCCGCTTGAGGTTGGTTGCAGTTTTCACTGTAAAATCGAGTTGGAGCTAGTACCTCCCGTATATGTATGGAGTGGAGTATGCAACTGAAAAGAAACTTTGTATTCTAGTAAGGAAGGTGAAGGACAGCTTTCACACACAATTATCTCTCAGAACTGAGCATGTGGAGTGACGTTCGTTCATGTAGCACAAAGGGAACGACAGCAAGGGAAACTTTACTCTGATTTTTCACTGTGTTTCCCAGTGTCGGTTTGAATTTCAAGCAGTTTTTACTGTAAAAGATAGTTGGAGATTGAACCTCAACATATATATGTATGGAATGGTGTTTGCAACTGAAAAGAAAACTTTGATTCCCAACAAGCGAGGTGAAGGGCGGCTTTCACACACACTGATCTCAGAACTGAGCATGTGGAGAGAAATTCGTTCATCTAGCACAAGGGGAACGGGTGCAGGAGAAACATTTACTCTGGATACGCAGTGTGTTTCCTAGTGCCGGTTTGAAGCTCCTGAATTTTCACGGTAAAACCGAGTGGAGCTAGTACCTCCCCATTATATATATGGGGTGGAGTATGCAACTGAAAAGAAATTTTGTGTTCCCAAAAGATATTTGAAGTACGGGTTCACACACAAATATCTCTCAGAACTGAGCATGTGGAGAGACGTTCGTTCGTCTAGGACAAAGGGATTGTTTTGCAGGAGAAACATTTACTCAGGTTTCTCAGTGTGATTCCTAGTGCCGGTATGAAGTTCCTGCAGATTTCATGGTAAAACCGAGTTGGAGCTAGTACTTCCCCATATATATATATGGAGTGGAATATGCAAATGAAAATAAACTTTGTTTTCCCAAAAAACTAGGTGAAGGATGGCTTTCAACACACTTATCTCTCAGAACTGAGCATGTGGAGAGATGTTCGTTCATCTAGCACAAAGGAACGAACAGCAAGGGAAACATTTACTCTGGTTTTTCACTGTGTTTCCTAGTGCTGGTTTGAAGTACATGCAGTTTCACTGTAAAACTTAGTTGGAGCTAGTACCTCCCCATATTTATGTATGGATTGGAGTTTACAATGAAAAGAAACTTTGTGTTCCAAACAAGCTAGGTGAAGTTCGGCTTTCACACAAACTTATCTCTCAGAACTGAGCATGTGGAGAAAATTTAGTTCATCTAGCATAAGGTAATGGGTTGCAAGAGAAACATTTACTCTGGTTTCTCAGTGTGTTTCCTAGTGCCGGTTTGAATTCCTGCACATTTCACGGTAAAAATTTTTGAAGCTATTACCTCCCCATATATATGTATGGGGTGGAGTATGCAAATGAAAAGAAATTTTGTGTTCCCAACAAGCTAGGTGAAGGACGGCTTTCACACACAATATCTCTCAGAACTGAGCATGTGGAGAGACGTTTCGTTCATCTTGCACAAAGGGGAACGGGTAGCAAGGGAAACTTTTACTCTGGTTTTTCAATGTTTCAAAGTTTCCGGTTTGAATTTCATGCAGTTTTCACTGTAAAACATATTTGGATCTAGTACCTCCCCATATACATGTGTGGATTTGGAAATTGCAACTGAAAAGATACTTTTTGTTCCCAACAATTAGGTGAAGGACGGCTTTCACACACAATTATCTCTCAGAAATGAGCATGTGGAGAGACATTCGTTCATCTAGCACAATGGGAATGATTTGCAGGAGAAACTTTAATTCTGTTTTCTCAGTGTGTTTCTAGTGCCGGTTTTGAAGTTCCTGCAGATTTCACAGTAAAACCGAGTTGGAGCTAGTACACTCCCCATATATATGTATGGAGTTGAGTATGCAATTGTTAAAAGAAACTTTGAGTTCCCAACAACAACTTAGTGAAGGACGGCTTTCAATACACTTATCTCTCAGAACTGAGCATGTGGAGCGAAGTTCGTTCATCTAGCACAAAGTGAACGGGCTGCAGGAGAATGTTTACTCTGGTTCTCAGATAGGTGTTTCTAGTGCCGGTTTGAAGTTCTGCAGATTCACGGTAAAACCGCTGGTGTTGGAGCTAGTACCTCCCCATATATATTATGGAGTGGAGTATGCAACTGAAAAGAAACTTTGTGTTCCAAATAAGCTAGGTGAAGGACGCTTTCACACACAATTATCTCTCAGACCTGAACATGTGGAGAGACGTCGTTATCTACCACAAAGGGAACGTGTAGCAAGGAAACTTTTACACCTGGTTTTTCAATGTGTTTCAAAGTGCCGGTTTGAAGATCATGCAGATTTCCCGGTAAAAGCGTTGTTGGAAATAGTACCTCCTCATATATATGTATGGAGTGGAGTATGCAACTGAAAAGAAACTTTTTGTTCCCAACTAGCTAGGTCAAGGACGGCTTTCACACACACATAAGTCTCAGAACTTAGCATGTGGAGAGACTTTCGTTCATCTAGCACAAAGGGAACAGATTGCAGGGAAATTTTTACTCTGGTTTCTCACTGTGTTTCCATTGCCGGTTTCAAGTTCCTGCAGTTTTCACTTTAAAACCTAGTTGGGGCTGGTATCTCCCCATATATATGTATGGAGTCGAGTTTTCAACTGAAAAGAAACTTTGTGTTCCCAACAAGCTATGTAAGTATGGCTTTCACACACACATATCACTCAGAACTGAGCATGTGGAGAGACGTTCGTTCATCTAGCACAAAGGGAATGATTTGCAGGAGAAACTATTACTCTGGTTTCTCAGTGTGGTTTCCTAGTGCCGTTTTGAAGTTCCCTGCAGATTTCACGGTAAAACCGATTTGAGGCTAGTACTTCCCAATATATATGTATGGGGTGGAGTATGCAAATGAAAAGAAACTTTGTGATCCCAACAAGCTATGTGAAGGACGGCTTACAACACACTATTATCTCTAAGAACTGAGCATTTGGAGAGACGTTTGTTCATCTACCACAAATGGAACGGGTTAGCATGGAAACTTTTACTCTGATTTTTCACGGTGTTTCAAAGTTCCGGTTGAAGTTCATGCAGTTTTCACTGTAAAACATAGTTGGAGTTAGTACCTCCCCATATATATGTATGGAGAGGAGTTTGCAACTGAAAGAAACTTTGTGCTCACAACAAGCTTGGTGAAGGACGGCTTTCACACACACTTATCTCTCAGAACTGAGCATGTGGAGAGAATTTCGTTCATCTAGCACAAAGGGAACGGGTTGCATGGGAAACATTACTCTGGTTTCTCAGTGTGTTTCCTAGTGCCGGTTTGAAGCTCCAGCAGTTTTCACGGTAAAACCGAGTTGGAGCTATTACCTCCCCATATATATATATATGGGGTGGTTTATACAACTGAAAAGAATCATTGTGTTCCCAATAAGCTAGGTGAAGTAAGGCTTTCACACACAATTATCTCTCAGAATGAGCATGTGGAGAGACGTTCATTCATCTAGCACAAAGGGAACGGATAGCAAGGGAAACTTTACTCTGGTTTTTCACTTTGTTTCCTAGTTCTGGTTTAAGTTCATTCAGTTTTCACTGTAAAACATATTTGGAGCTAGTACCCTCCCCATATATATGTATGGATTGAAGTTTGCAACTGAAAAGAAACTTTGTGTTCCCAACAAGCGAGGTGAAGGACGGCTTTCACACACACTTATCTCTCAGAACTGAGCATGTGCAGAGAATTTCGTTCATCTAGCACAAAGGGAACGGGTAGCAGCCGAAACTATTACTCTGGTTTCTTACTGTGTTTTCCTAGTGCCGGTTTGAAGTTACTGCAATTTTCACTGTAAAACCGTGATGGAGCTAGTACCTCCCCATATAAATATATGGAGTGGAGTATGCAAGTGAAAAGAAACATTGTGTTCCCAACAGGCTAGTTGAAGTACGGCTATCAAAACTTATCTCTCTCAGACTTAGCATGAGGAGAGAAGTTCGTTCATCTATCACAAAGGGAATGGTTTGCAGGAGAAACATTTACTCTGGTTTCTCAGTGTGTTTCCTAGTGCCGGGTTGAAGTTCCTGCAGTTTTCACGGTAAAACCGAGTTGGTGCTAGTACCTCCGCATATATATGTATGGAGTGAATTATGCAACTGAAAGAAACTTTGTGTTCCCAATAAGATATGTGAAGGACGGCTTTCACACACAATTATCTCTCAGAAGTGAGCATTTAGAGAGAATTTCGTTCATCTAGCACAAAGGAAACGGATAGCAGTAGAAATTATTACTCTGGTTTCTCACTGTGTTTCCTAGTGCCGCTTTAATTTGCTGCAGTTTACACTGTAAAACCGAGTTGGAGATAGTACCTTCCCATATATATGTATGGAGTAGTGTTTGCAACTGAAAAGAAAATTTGTGTTCTCAACAAGCTAGGTGAAGGACGGCTTTCACACACACATATCTCTCAGAAACGAGCATGTGGAGAGACGTTCTTTCATCCAGCACAAAGGAAATGATTTGCTGGAGAAACTTTTACTCTGGTTTCTCAGTGTGTTTCCTAGTGCCGGTTTGAAGTTCCTGCAGATTTCCTGGTAAAACCGAGTTGGTGCTAGTACCTCCCCATATATATGTATGGAGAAGAGTATGCATCTGAAAAGAAACTTTGTGTTCCCAACAAGCTAATTGAAGGACGGCTTTGAACACACTTATCTCTCAGAACTGAGCATGTGGAGAGAAGTTCGTACATCTAGCACAAAGGGAACAGGCTGCAGGAGAAACTATTACTCTGGTTTCTCACTGTGTTTCCTAGTGCTGGTTTGAAGTTCTTGCAGTTTTCACTGTATAACCATGTTGGAACTGGAACCACCCATATATATGTATGGAGTGGAGTTTGCAACTGAAAAGAAACTTTGTGTTCCCAACAAGCTAAGTGAAGTATGGCTTTCACACACACTTATCACATAGAACTGAGCATGTGGTGAGACGTTCGTTCATCTAGCACAAAGGGAATGATTTTCATGAGAAACTTTTACTCTGGTTTCTCAGTGTGTTTCCTAGTGCCGGTTTGAAGTTCCTGCAGATTTCACGGTAAAACCGATTTGGAACTAGTACCTCCCGATATATATGTATGTGGGGGTGTATGCAACTAAAAAAAAGTTTGTGTTCCCAACAAGCTAGGTCAAGGACGGCTTTCACACACACATATGTCTCAGAACTGAGCATGTGGAGAGCCGTTCGTTCATCTAGCACAAAGGGAATGATTTGCAGGAGAAACTTTTACTCTGGTTTATCGTGTGTTTCCTAGTGCCGGTTTGAAGTCCTTGCAGATTTCACGGTAAAACCGAGTTGGAGCAAGTACCTCCCCAAATATATATATGGGGTGGAGTATTCAACTGAAAAGAAACTTTTGTTCCCAACAAGCTAGGTGAAGGACGACTCCCAACAAAATTATCTATCAAAACTGTGCATGTGGAGAAACGTTCGTTCATCTAGCACAAAGGGAACGGACAGCAAGTGAAACTTTTACTCTGATTTATCACTTTGTTTCCTACTTCTGGTTTAAGTTCATGCAGATTTCACTGTAAAACATATTTGGAGCTAGTACCTCCCCATATATATGTATGGATTGGAGTTTGCATCTGAAAAGAAACTTTGTGTTCACAACAAGCGAGGTGAAGGACGGCTTTCACACACACTTATCTCTCAGAAATGAGCATGTGCAGAGAAGTTCGTTCATCTAGCACAAAGGGAACGGGTAGCAGGAGAAACTATTACTCTGGTTTCTTACTGTGTTTCCTAGTGCCGGTTTGAAGTTACTGCAATTTTCACTGTAAAACCGTGATGGAGCTAGTACCTCCCCATATAAATGTTAGGAGTGGAGAATGCAAGTGAAAAGAAACATTGTGTTCCCAACAGGCTAGGTGAAGAACTGCTTTCACAAAACTTAACCTGAGAACCTAGCATGTGGAGAGACGTTCGTTCATCTATCACAAAGGGAACGGTTTGCAGGAGAAACATTTACTCTGGTTTCTCAGTGTGTTTCCTAGTGCCGGGTTGAAGTTCCTGCAGGTTTCATGGTAAAACCGAGTTGGTGCTAGTACCTCCCCATATATATGTATGGAATTGGAGTATGCAACTGAAAAGAAACTTTGTGTTCCCAATAAGCTAGGTGAAGTACGGCTTTCACACACAATTATCTCTCAGAAGTGAGCATGTGTAGAGACTTTCGTTGATCTAAAACAAAGGAAACTGATAGCAAGTGAAAGTATTACTCTGGTTTCTCACTGTGTTTCCTAGTGCCGCTTTAATTTGCTGCAGTTTTCACTGTAAAACCGATTTGGTGATAGTACCTTCCCATATATATGTATGGAGTAGAGTATGCATCTGAAAAGAAACTTTGTGTTTCCCAACAAGCTATTTGAAGGACGGCTTTCAACACAACTTATCTCTCAGAACTGAGCATGTGGAGAGAGGTTCGTACATCTAGCACAAAGGGAACAGGCTGCAGGAGAAACTATTACTCTGGTTTCTCACTGCGTTTCCTAGTGCTGGTTTGAAGTTCTTGCAGTTTCACTGTAAAACCGAGTTGGAGCTGGAACCCACCCATATATATGTATGGAGTGGAGTTGCAACTGAAAAGAAACTTTGTGTTCCCAACAAGTTTAAGTGAAGTATGGCTTTCAAACACACTTATCACAAAGAACTGAGCATGTGGTGAGACGTTCGTATCATCTAGCACAAAGGGAATGATTTTCTTGAGAAACTTTTACTCTGGTTTCTCAGTGTGTTTCCTAGTGCCGGTTTGAAGTTCCTGCAGATTTCACGGTAAAACCGATCTGGAACTAGTACCTCCCCCATATATATGAATGTGGGGGTGTATGCAACTTAAAAAAAAGTTTGTGTTCCCAACAGAGATACGTCAAGGACGGCTTTCACACACAAATATGTCTCAGAACTGAGCATGTGGAGAGACGTTCTTTCATCTAGCACAAAGGGATCGGGTTGCAGGAGAAACATTTACTCTGGCTTCTCAGTATATTTCCTAGTGCCGGTTTGAAGTTCCTGCAGTTTTCACGGTAAAATCGAGTTGGAGCTAGTACTTCCCCATATATATGTATGGAGTGGAGTATGCAACCGAAAAGAAACTTTGTGTTCCCAGTAAGCTAGGTGAAGGACGGCTTTCACACACAATTAAATCTCAGAAATGAGCATGTTGAGAGACTTTCGTTCATTTAGCACAAATGGAATGGATAGCAAGGGAAACTTTTACTCTGTTTTTTCACCGAGTTTCTTAGTGCCGCTTTGAATTTGCTGCAGTTTTCACTGTAAAACCGAGTTGGAGCTAGTAACATCCCATAAATATGTATGGAGTAGAGTTTGCAAATGAAAAGAAACTTTGTGTTCTCAACAAGCTAGGTGAAGTACGGCTTTCACACACACTTATCTCTCAGAACTGAGCATGTGGAAAGACGTTCGTTCATCTAGCACAAAGGGAACGGCCTGCAGGAGAAACTATTACTCTGGTTTCTCAGTGTGTTTCCTAGTGCCGGTTTGAAGTTCCTGCAGTTTTCACGGTAAAATCGAGTTGGATCTAGTACTTCCCCATATATACGTATGGAGTGGAGTATGCATCTGAAAAGAAAGTTTGTGATCCCAACAAGCTAAGTGAAGGACGGCTTTCAACACACTTATCTCTCAGAACTGAGCATGTGGAGAGAAGTTCGTTCATCTAGCACAAAGGGAATGGGCTGAGGAGAATCTATTACTCTGGTTTCTCACTGTGTTTCCTAGTGCCGGTTTGAAGTTCTTGCAGTTTTCACTGTAAAACCGAGTTGGAGCTGGAACCATCCATATATATGTATGGAGTGAAGTTTGCAACTGGAAAGAAAATTTGTGTTCCCAACAAGCTAAGTGAAGTACGGCTTTCACACACACTTATCACTCAGAACTGAGCATGTGGTGAGACGTTCGTTCATCTAACACAAAGGGAATGATTTTTAGGAGAAATTTTTACTCTGGTTTCTCAGTGTGTTTCCTAGTGCCGGTTTGAAGTTCCTGCAGATTTCACGGTAAAGCCGATTTGGAACTAGTACCTCCCCATATATATGTATGTGGGGGTGTATGCAAATAAAAAAAAATTTGTGTTCCGAACAAACTAGGTCAAGGACGGCTTTCACACACACATATGTCTCAGAACTGAGCATGTGGAGAGACGATCTTTCATCTAGCACAAAGGGATCGGGTTGCAGGAAAACTTTTACTCTGGTTTCTCACTGTGTTTCCTAGTGCCGGTTTGAAGTTCCTGCAGTTTTCACTGTAAAACCGTTTTGGAGCTGGTATCAACCCAGATATATGTATGGAGTGGAGATTGCAACTGAAAAGAAATTATGTGTTCCCAACTAGCTAGGTGAAGGACGGCTTTTACACACACTTATCACTCAGACCTGAGCATGTGGAGAGACGTTCGTTCATCTAGCACAAAGGGAATGATTTGCAGGAGAAACTTTTACTCTGGTTTCTCAGTGTGTTTCCCTAGTGCCGGTTTGAAGTCCCTGCAGATTTCACAGTAAAACCGAGTTGGAGCAAGTACCTCCCCATATATATATATGGGGTGGAGTATTCAATTGAAAAGAAGCTTTTTGTTCCCAACAAGCTGGGTGAAGGACGACTTCCAACACAATTATCTCTCAGAACTGTGAATGTGGAGAAACGTTCGTTCATCTAGCACAAAGGGAACGGACAGCAAGTGAAACTTTTACTCTGATTTTTCACTTTGTTTCCTAGTGCCGGTTTAAGATCATGCAGTTTTCACTGTAAAAACATATTTGGATCTAGTACCACCCCATATATATGTATGGATTGGAGTTTGCAACTGAAAAGTAACTTTGTGTTCTCAACAATCTAGGTGATGTAAGGATTTCACACAAACTTATCTCTCAGAACTGAGCATGTGCAGAGAGGTTCGTTCATCTAGCACAAGGGAACGGGTAGCATGAGAAACTATTACTCTGGTTTCTTACTCTGTTTCCTAGTGCCGGTTTGAAGTTCCTGCAATTTTCACTGTAAAAACCGAGATGGATCTAGTACCTCCCCTTATATATGTATGGAGTGGAGTATGCAACTGAAAAGAAACATTGTGTTCCCAACAGGCTAGGTGAAGTACGGCTTTCACAAAAACTTATCTCTCAGAACTTTGCATGTAGAAAGACTTTCATTCATCTAGCACAAAGTGAACGGGTTGCAGGAGAACCATTTACTCTGGTTTCTCAGATTGTTTCCTATTTCCGGTTTGAGGTTCCTTCAGTTGTCACGGTAAGAACGATCTGGAGCTAGTACCTCCCCATATATATGTATGGAGTGGAGAATGCAACTGAAAAGATATTTGTGTTCCCTATAAACTAGGTGAAGTACGGCTTTCACACACACTTATCTCTCAGAAATGAGCATGTGCAGAGACGTTCTATCATCTAGCACAAAGGGAACCGGTAGCAGGAGAAACTATTACTCTGGTTTCTTACTGTGTTTCCTAGTGCCGGTTTGAAGTTCCTGCAGTTTTCACTGTAAAACCGAGATGGAGCTAGTTCCTCCCCATATATATTTGTGGAGTGGATTTTGCAAATGAAAAGAAACTTTGTGTTCCCAACAAGCTATTTGAAGGACGGCTTTCACACACACTTATCTCTCAAAACTCTGCATGTGTAGGTACTTTCGTTCATCTAGCACAAAGGGAACGGGTTGAAGGAGAAACATTTACTCTGGCTTCTCAGTGTGTTTCCTAGTGCCGGATTGAAGTTCCTGCAGTTTTCACGGTAAAATCGAGTTGGAGCTAGTATTTCCCCATATATATGTATGGAGTGGAGTATGCAGCTAAAAGAAACTTTGTGTTCCCAGTAAGCTTGGTGAAGGACGCTTTCACACACAATTAAATCTCAGAACTGTGCATGTGGAGAGACTTTTGTTCATCTATCACAAAGGGAACGGACAGCAAGGGAAAGTTTACTCTGGTTTTTCACTGTGTTTCCTAGTGCCGGTTTGAAGTTCATGCAGGTTTCACTGTAAAACATAGTTGGAGCTAGTACTTCGCCATATATATGTGTGGAGTGGAGTTTGCAACTGAAAAGAAACTTTGTGTTCCCAACAAGCTAGTTGAAGTACGGCTTTCACACACAAATATCTCTCAGAACTGAGCATGTTGAGAGACGTTCGTTCATTTAGCACAAAGGGAACGGATAGCAAGGGAAACTTTTTACTCTGGTTTTCACCGAGTTTCCTAGTGCCGCTTTGAATTTGCTGCAGTTTTCACTGTAAAACCGAGTTGGAGCTAGTAACATCCCATATATATGTATGGAGTAGAGTTTGCAACTGAAAAGAATCTTAGTGTTCTCGACAAGTTAGGTGAAGTACGGCTTTCACAGACAATTATCTCTCAGAACTGAGCATGTGGAGAGACTTTCGTTCATCTAGCACAAAGGGAATGGGTAGCAGGTGTAACTATTACTCTGGTTTCTTATTTTGTTTCCTAGTGCCGGTTTGAAGTTCCTGCATTTTTCACTGTAAAACCGAGTTGGAGCTAGTACCTCCCCTTATATATGTATGGAGTGGTGTATGCAACTGAAAAGAAACATTGTGTTCCCAACAGGCTAGGCGAAGTAAGGCTTTCACAAAATTTATCTCTCAGAACTTTGCATGTAGAAAGACGTTCATTCATCTAGCACAAAGGGAACGGGTTGCAGGAGAAACATTTTCTCTGGTTTCTCAGTGTGTTTCCTAGTGCCGGTTTGAAGTTCCTGCAGTTTTCACGGTAAGAACGAGCTGGAGCTAGTACCTCCCCATATATATGCATGGAGAGGAGTATGCAACTGAAAGATACTTTGTGTTCCCAATAATCTAGGTGAAGGACGTCTTTCACACAAACTTATCTCTCAGAACTGAGCATGTGCAGAGACGTTGTTTATCTAGCAAACAGGGAACGGGTAGCATGGGAAACTATTACTCTGGTTTCTTACTGTGTTTTCTAGTGCCGGTTTGAAGTTCCTGCAATTTTCACTGTAAAACCGAGATGGAGCTATTACCTCCCCATATATATGTATGGATTGGAATTTGCAACTGAAAAGAATCTTTGTGTTCCCAACAAGCTAGTTGAAGGACAGCTTTCAACACACTTATTTCTCCGAACTGTGCATGTGGAGTGACATTCATTCATCTAGCACAAAAGGAACGGGCAGCTAGGTAAAGTATTACTCTGGTTTTTCACTTTGTTTCCTAGTGCCGGTTTGAAGTTCATGCAGTTTTCACTGTAAAACATATTGGAGCCAGTACCTCCACATATATATTTATGGATTGGAATTTGCAAATGAAAATAAACTGTGTGTTCCTAACAAGCTAAATGAAGGACGGCTTTCAACACATTTATCTCTCAGAACTGAGCATGTGGTGAGACGTTCGTTCATCTAGCACATACGGAATGATTTGCAGGAGAAACTATTATTCTGGTTTCTCACTGTGTTTCCTAGTGCCGGTTTGACGTTCCTGCAGTTTTCATGGTAAAGCCGGGTTGGGGCTAGTACCTCCCCTTATATATGTATGGAGTGGAGAATGTAACTGAAAAGAAAGTTTGTGTTCCCAATAAACTAGTTGAAGAACTGCTTTCACACACAATTATCTCTCAGAACTTAGCATGTGGAGAGACGTTCGTTCATCTATCACAAAGGGAACGGTTTGCAGGAGAAACACTTACTCTGGTTTCTCAGTGTGATTCCTTGTGCCGCTTTGAATTTGCTGCAGTTTTCTCTGTAAAACCGAGATGGAGATAGTACCTTCCCATATATATGTATGGAGTAGAGTTTGCAACTGAAAAGAAACTTTGTGTTCTCAACAAGCTAGGTGAAGGACGGCTTTCACACAGACATAACTCTCAGAACCGAGCATGTGGAGAGACGGTCTTTCATCCAGCACAAAGGAAATGATTTGCAGGAGAAACTTTTACTCTGGTTTCTCAGTGTGTTTCCTAGTGCCGGTTTAAAGTTCCTGCAGATTTCACGGTAAAACAGAGTTGGTGCTAGTATCTCCCTATACATATGTATGGAGTAGGGTATGCATCTGAAAAGAAACTTTGTGTTCCCAACAAGCTAAGTGAAGGACGGCTTTCAACACACTTATCTCTCAGAACTGAGCATGTGGAGAGACGTTCGTTCATCTAGCACAAAGGGAATTATTTGCAGGAGAAACTTTTACTAAGGTTTCTCAGTGTGATTCCTAGTGCCGGTTAGAATTTCCTGCAAATTTTACGGTAAAACCGAGTTGGAGCTAGTACTTCCCCATATATATATATGGAGTGGAGTATGCAACTGAAAATAAACTTTGTGTTCCCAACAACCTAGGTTAAGGACGGCTTTCAACACACTTATCTCTCAGAAATGAGCATGTGGAGATAATTTCGTTCATCTAGCAGAAAGAGAACGGGTAGCAAGGGAAACTTTTACTCTGGTTTTTCACTGTGTTTCAAAATGCCGGTTTGAAGTTCATGCTGTTTTCACTGTAAAACCTAGTTGGAGCTAATACCTCCCCATATATATGTATGGAGTGGATTATGCAACTGAAAAGAAACATTGTGTTCCCAATAAGCTAGGTTAAGAACGGCTTTCACACACAATTAACTCTCAGAACTGAACATGTGGAGAGAAGTTCGTTCATCTAGCACAAAGGGAACGGGTAGCAAGTCAAACTTTTACTCTGGTTTTCACTGTGTTTCCTAGTTCCGGTTTAAGTTCATGCAGTTTTCACTGTAAAACCGATTAGGAGGTGTTACCTCCCCATATATATTTATGGAGAGGATTTTGCAACTGAAAAGAAACTTTGTGTTCCTAGTAAGCTAGGTGAAGGACGGCTTTTACACAAAATTATCTCTCAGAACTTAGCATGTGGAGAGAAATTCGTTCATCTAGCAGAAGGGGAACGGGTTGCAGGAGAAACATTTACTCCGGATTCTCAGTGTGTTTCCTAGTGCCGGTTTGAAGCTCCTGCAATTTTCACGGTAAAACCGAGTTGGGGCTAGTACCTCCCCATATATATATATGGGATGGAGTATGTAACGGAAAAGAAACTTTGTGTTTCCAATAGGATATTTGAAGGACGGGTTTCACACACAAATATCTCTCAGAAATGAGCATGTGGAGAGACGTTCGTTCATCTAGCACAAAGGGAATGTTTTGCAGGAGAAACTTTTACACAGGTTTCTCAGTGTGATTCCTAGTGCCGGTTTGAAGTTCCTGCAGATTTCACGGTAAACCCGAGTTGGAGCTAGTACTTCCCCATATATATATATGGAGTGGATTATGCAAATGAAAATAAACATTGTGTTCCCAACAACCTAGGTGAAGAACGGCTTTCAACACATTTATCTCTCAGAACTGAGCATGTGGAGAGACGTTCGTTCATCTAGCACAAAGGGAACGGACAGCAAGGGAAACTTTTGCTCTGGTTTTTCACTGTGTTTCCTAGTGATGGTTTGAAGTACATGCAGTTTTCACTGTAAAATATATTTGGAGCTAGTACCTCCCCATATATATGTATGGATTGGAGTTTACAACTGAAAAGAAACTTTGTTTTCCAAACAAGCTAGGTGAAGGTCGGCTTTCACACAAACTTATCTCTCAGAACTGAGCATGTGGAGAAAATTTCGTTCATCTAGCATAAAGGTAACGGGTTGTAAGAGAAACATTTACTCTGGTTTCTCAGTGTGTTTCCTAGTGCCGGTTTGAATTTCCTGCACATTTCACAGTAAAACATTTTGGAGCTATTACCTACCCATATATATGTATGGGGTGGAGTATGCAAATGAAAAGAAACTTTGTGTTCCCAAAAAGCTAGGTGAAGGACGGCTTTCACACACAATTATCTCTCAGAACTGAGCATGTGGAGAGACGTTCGTTCATCTTGCACAAAGGGAACTGGTAGCAAGGGAAAATTTTTCCCTGGTTTTTCAATGTTTCAAAGTGCCTGTTTGAAGTTCTTGCAGTTTTCACGGTAAAACGTATTTGGAGCTAGTACCTCCCCATATATATGTGTGGATTGGAGATTGCAACTGAAAAGAAACTTTTTGTTCCCAACAAGCTAGGTGAAGGACAGCTTTCACACACAATTATCTCTCAGAAATGAGCATTTGGAGAGACATTCGTTCATCTAGCACAAAGGGAATGACTTGCAGGAGAAACTTTTACTCTGTTTCTCACTGTGTTTCCTAGTGCCGGTTTGAAGTTCCTGCAGATTTCACAGTAAAACCGAGTTGGAGCTAGTACATCCCCATATATATGTATGGAGTGGAGTATGCATGTTAAAAGAAACTTTGAGTTCCCAACAAGCTAAGTGAAGGACGGCTTTCAACACACTTATCTCTCAAACTGAGCATGTGGAGAGAAGTTCGTTCATCTAGCACAAAGGGAACGGGCTACAGGAGAAAGTTTTACTCTGGTTTCTCAGTGTGTTTCCTAGTGCCGGTTTGAAGTTCCTGCAGATTTCACGGTAAAGCCGTGTTGGAGCTAGTACCTCCCCATATATATGTATGGAGTGGTGTATGCAACTGAAAAGAAACTTTGTGTTCCAAATAAGCTAGGTGAAGAACGGCTTTCACACACAATTATCACTCAAAACTGAGCATGGGGAGAGACGTTCGTTCATCTACCACAAAGGGAACGTGTAGCAAGGAAATTTTACACTTGTTTTTCACTGTGTTTCAAAGTGCCGGTTTGAAGATCATGCAGTTTTCACTTTAAAACCTAGTTGGAGCTAGTTCCTCCCCATATATATGTATGGAATGGAGATTGCAACTGGAAAGAAACTTTGTGTTCCCAACAAGCTAGGTCAAGTTTGGCTTTCACACACACAAAAGTCTCAGAACTGAGCATGTGGATAGACTTTCGTTCATCTAGCACAAAAGTAACGGGTTGCAGGAGAAACTTTTTCTCTGGTTTCTCACTAGGTTTTCTATTGCCGGTTTCAAGTTCCTGCAGTTTTCACTTTAAAACCTAGTTGGAGCTGGTATCTCCCCATATATAAATATGGAGTGGAGTTTTCCACTGAAAAGAAACTTTGTGTTCCCAACAAGCTATGTGAAGGACGGCTTTCACACACATTTATCACTCAGAAATGAGCATGTGGAGAGACTTTCTTTCATCTAGCACAAAGGGAAAGATTTGCAGGAGAAACTTTTACTCTGGTTTCTCACTGTGTTTCCTAATGCCGGTTAGAAGTTCCTGCAGATTTCATGGTAAAACCGATTTGGGGCTAGTACTTCCCCATACATATGTATGGGGTGGAGTATGCAACTGAAAAAAAACTTTTTGATCCCAACAAGCTAGGTGAAGTACGGCTTTCAACACACTATTATCTCTCAGAACTGAGCATTTGGAGAGACGTTTGTTCATCTACCACAAAGGGAACGGGTAGCAAGGAAACTTTTACTCTTGTTTTTCAAGGTGTTTCAAAGTGCTGGTTTGAAGTTCATGCAGTTTTCACTGTTAAACATAGTTGGAGTTAGTACCTCCCCATATATATGTATGGAGTGGAGTTTGCAACTGAAAAGAAACTTTGTGCTCCCAACAAGCTAGGTGAAGGACGGCTTTCACACACACTTATCTCTCAGAACAGAGCATGTGGAGAGAATTTCGTTCATCTAGCACAAAGGGAAAGGTTTGCAGGAAAAACTTTTACTCTGCTTTCTCAGTGTGTTTCCTGGTGCCGCTTTGAAGCTCCTGAATTTTTCACGGTAAAAACGAGTTGGAGCAAGTACCTCCCCATATATATGTATGGGGTGGAGTATGCAACTGAAAAGAAACTTTGTGTTCCCAAAAAGCTAAGTGAAGTACAGCTTTCACACACAATTATCTCTCAGAAATGAGCGTATGGGGAGAAGTTCATTCATCTAGCACAAAGGGAACGGATAACAATGGAAACTTTTACTCTGGTTTCTCACTGTGTTTCCTAGTTCCTGTTTGAAGTTCATGCAGTTTTCACTGTAAAACATATTTGGAGCTAATACATCCCCCTATATATGTATGGAGAGGAGTTTGCACCTGAAAAGCAACTTTGTGTTCCCAACAAGGTAGGTGAAGGACGGCTTTCACACACACATATTTGTCAGAAATTACCATGTTGAGAGACGTTCGTTCATCTAGCACAAATGGAATAATTTTCAGGAGAAACATTTACTCTGGTTTCTCAGTGTGTTTCCTAGTGCCCGTTAGATCTTCCTTCAGATTTCAAGGTAAAACCGAGTTGGAGCTAGTACCACCCCATATATATGTATGGAGTGGAGTATGCAACTGAAAAGAATCTTTGTGTTCCCAACAAGCAAGGTGAAGGACGGCTTTCACACACAATTATCTTTCAGAACTGAGCATGTGAAGAGACGTTCGTTCATCTAGCACAAAGGGAACGGGCTGCAGGAGAAACATTTACTCTGGTATCTCAGTGTGTTTCCTAGTGCCGGTTTGATGTTCCTGCAGTTTTCATGGTAAAAAAGTGTTGGAGCTAGTACCTCCCCTTATATACGTATGGAGTGGAGTATGCAACTGAAATGAAACTTTGTGTTCCCAATAAGCTAGGTGAAGAACGGCTTTCACACACAATTATCACTCAAAACTGAGCATGGGGAGAGACGTTCGTTCATCTAGCACAAAGGGAACCGGTAGCAAGGGAAATTTTTACTCTGGTTTTTCAATGTGTTTCAAAATGCCGGTTTGAAGTTCATGCTGTTTTCACTGTAAAAACTAATTGGAGGTGTTACCTCCCCATATATATGTATGGAGAGGATTTTTCAACTGAAAAGAAACTTTGTTTTCCCAGTAAGCTAGGTGAAGGACGGCTTTCACACACAAATATCTCTCAGAACTGAGCATGTGGAGAGACGTTCGTTCATCTAGCACAAAGGGAACAGTTTGCAGGAGAAACATTTACTCTGGTTTCTCAGTGTGTTTCCTAGGTCTTGTTTGAATTTCATGCAGTTTTCTCTGTAAAACATAGTTGGAGCTAGTACCTCCACATATATATATGTATGGAGTGGAGTTTGCAACTGAAAAGAAACTTTGTGTTCCCAACAAGCTAGGTGAAGTACGGCTTTCACACACACTTATCTCTAAGAACTGAGCATGTGGAGAGAATTTCGTTCATCTAGCACAAAGGGAACGGGTTGCAGGAGAAACATTTACTCTGGTTTCTCTGTGTGTTTCCTAGTGCCGGTTTGATGTTTCTGCAGTTTTAACGGTAAAAATGTGTTGGAGCTAGTACCTCCCCATATATACGTATTGAGTGGTGTATGCAACTGAAAAGAAACTTTGTGTTCCCAATAAGCTAGGTGAAGAACGGCTTTCACACACAATAATCTCTCAGAACTGAGCATGTGGAGAGACGTTCGTTCATCTAGCACAAAGGGAACGGGTAGCAAGGGAAATTTTTACTCTGGTTTTTCACTGTGTTTCAAAAGGCCGGTTTGAAGTTCATGCTGTTTTCACTGTAAAACCTAGTTGGAGCTAGTATCTCCCCATATATGTTTATGGAGTTGAGTTTGCAACTGAAAAGAAACTTTGTGTTCCAAACAAGCTAGTTGAAGTACGGCTTTCACACACACTTATCTCTCAGAACAGAGCATGTGGAGAGAATTTCGTTCATCTAGCTCAAAGGGAACGGGTTGCAGGAGAAACATTTTCTCTGGTATCTCAATGTGTTTCCTAGTGCCGCTTTGAGGTTGGTGCAGTTTTCACTGTAAAATCGAGTTGGAGCTAGTACCTTCCCGTATATATGTATGGAGTGGAGTATGCAACTGAAAAGAAACTTTGTATTCCTAGTAAGGAAGGTGAAGGACAGCTTTCACACACAATTATCTCTCAGAACTGAGCATGTGGAGTGACGTTCGTTCATGTAGCACAAAGGGAACCGACAGCAAGGGAAACTTTTACTCTGATTTTTCACTGTGTTTCCCAGTGTCGGTTTGAATTTCAAGCAGTTTTCACTGTAAAAGATAGTTGGAGATTGAACCTCAACATATATATGTATGGAATGGTGTTTGCAACTGAAAAGAAACTTTGTATTCCCAACAAGCGAGGTGAAGGGCGGCTTTCACACACACTGATCTCAGAACTGAGCATGTGGAGAGAAATTCGTTCATCTAGCACAAGGGGAACGGGTTGCAGGAGAAACATTTACTCTGGATACGCAGTGTGTTTCCTAGTGCCGGTTTGAAGCTCCTGAAATTTTCACGGTAAAACCGAGTTGGAGCTAGTACCTCCCCATATATATATATGGGGTGGAGTATGCAACTGAAAAGAAATTTTGTGTTCCCAATAAGATATTTGAAGTACGGGTTTCACACACAAATATCTCTCAGAACTGAGCATGTGGAGAGACGTTCGTTCGTCTAGGACAAAGGGATTGTTTTGCAGGAGAAACATTTACTCAGGTTTCTCAGTGTGATTCCTAGTGCCGGTATGAAGTTCCTGCAGATTTCATGGTAAAACCGAGTTGGAGCTAGTACTTCCCCATATATATATATGGAGTGGAATATGCAAATGAAAATAAACTTTGTTTTCCCAAAAAACTAGGTGAAGGATGGCTTTCAACACACTTATCTCTCAGAACTGAGCATGTGGAGAGATGTTCGTTCATCTAGCACAAAAGGAACGAACAGCAAGGGAAACATTTACTCTGGTTTTTCACTGTGTTTCCTAGTGCTGGTTTGAAGTACATGCAGTTTTCACTGTAAAACTTAGTTGGAGCTAGTACCTCCCCATATTTATGTATGGATTGGAGTTTACAACTGAAAAGAAACTTTGTGTTCCAAACAAGCTAGGTGAAGTTCGGCTTTCACACAAACTTATCTCTCAGAACTGAGCATGTGGAGAAAATTTAGTTCATCTAGCATAAAGGTAATGGGTTGCAAGAGAAACATTTACTCTGGTTTCTCAGTGTGTTTCCTAGTGCCGGTTTGAATTTCCTGCACATTTCACGGTAAAAAATTTTTGAAGCTATTACCTCCCCATATATATGTATGGGGTGGAGTATGCAAATGAAAAGAAATTTTGTGTTCCCAACAAGCTAGGTGAAGGACGGCTTTCACACACAATTATCTCTCAGAACTGAGCATGTGGAGAGACGTTCGTTCATCTTGCACAAAGGGAACGGGTAGCAAGGGAAACTTTTACTCTGGTTTTTCAATGTTTCAAAGTTCCGGTTTGAATTTCATGCAGTTTTCACTGTAAAACATATTTGGATCTAGTACCTCCCCATATACATGTGTGGATTGGAAATTGCAACTGAAAAGATACTTTTTGTTCCCAACAATTAGGTGAAGGACGGCTTTCACACACAATTATCTCTCAGAAATGAGCATGTGGAGAGACATTCGTTCATCTAGCACAATGGGAATGATTTGCAGGAGAAACTTTAATTCTGTTTTCTCAGTGTGTTTCCTAGTGCCGGTTTGAAGTTCCTGCAGATTTCACAGTAAAACCGAGTTGGAGCTAGTACATCCCCATATATATGTATGGAGTGGAGTATGCATGTTAAAAGAAACTTTGAGTTCCCAACAAACTTAGTGAAGGACGGCTTTCAATACACTTATCTCTCAGAACTGAGCATGTGGAGAGAAGTTCGTTCATCTAGCACAAAGTGAACGGGCTGCAGGAGAATGTTTTACTCTGGTTTCTCAGTGTGTTTCCTAGTGCCGGTTTGAAGTTCCTGCAGATTTCACGGTAAAACCGTGTTGGAGCTAGTACCTCCCCATATATATTTATGGAGTGGAGTATGCAACTGAAAAGAAACTTTGTGTTCCAAATAAGCTAGGTGAAGGACGGCTTTCACACACAATTATCTCTCAGACCTGAACATGTGGAGAGACGTTCGTTCATCTACCACAAAGGGAACGTGTAGCAAGGAAACTTTTACACTGGTTTTTCAATGTGTTTCAAAGTGCCGGTTTGAAGATCATGCAGATTTCACGGTAAAACCGTGTTGGAAATAGTACCTCCTCATATATATGTATGGAGTGGAGTATGCAACTGAAAAGAAACTTTTTGTTCCCAACTAGCTAGGTCAAGGACGGCTTTCACACACACATAAGTCTCAGAACTTAGCATGTGGAGAGACTTTCGTTCATCTAGCACAAAGGGAACAGATTGCAGGGGAAATTTTTACTCTGGTTTCTCACTGTGTTTCCTATTGCCGGTTTCAAGTTCCTGCAGTTTTCACTTTAAAACCTAGTTGGGGCTGGTATCTCCCCATATATATGTATGGAGTCGAGTTTTCAACTGAAAAGAAACTTTGTGTTCCCAACAAGCTATGTGAAGTATGGCTTTCACACACACATATCACTCAGAACTGAGCATGTGGAGAGACGTTCGTTCATCTAGCACAAAGGGAATGATTTGCAGGAGAAACTATTACTCTGGTTTCTCAGTGTGTTTCCTAGTGCCGTTTTGAAGTTCCTGCAGATTTCACGGTAAAACCGATTTGAGGCTAGTACTTCCCAATATATATGTATGGGGTGGATTATGCAAATGAAAAGAAACTTTGTGATCCCAACAAGCTATGTGAAGGACGGCTTACAACACACTATTATCTCTAAGAACTGAGCATTTGGAGAGACGTTTGTTCATCTACCACAAATGGAACGGGTAGCATGGAAACTTTTACTCTGATTTTTCACGGTGTTTCAAAGTTCCGGTTTGAAGTTCATGCAGTTTTCACTGTAAAACATAGTTGGAGTTAGTACCTCCCCATATATATGTATGGAGAGGAGTTTGCAACTGAAAAGAAACTTTGTGCTCACAACAAGCTTGGTGAAGGACGGCTTTCACACACACTTATCTCTCAGAACTGAGCATGTGGAGAGAATTTCGTTCATCTAGCACAAAGGGAACGGGTTGCATGGGAAACATTTACTCTGGTTTCTCAGTGTGTTTCCTAGTGCCGGTTTGAAGCTCCAGCAGTTTTCACGGTAAAACCGAGTTGGAGCTATTACCTCCCCATATATATATATATGGGGTGGTTTATACAACTGAAAAGAATCATTGTGTTCCCAATAAGCTAGGTGAAGTACGGCTTTCACACACAATTATCTCTCAGAAATGAGCATGTGGAGAGACGTTCATTCATCTAGCACAAAGGGAACGGATAGCAAGGGAAACTTTACTCTGGTTTTTCACTTTGTTTCCTAGTTCCGGTTTAAGTTCATGCAGTTTTCACTGTAAAACATATTTGGAGCTAGTACCTCCCCATATATATGTATGGATTGAAGTTTGCAACTGAAAAGAAACTTTGTGTTCCCAACAAGCGAGGTGAAGGACGGCTTTCACACACACTTATCTCTCAGAACTGAGCATGTGCAGAGAATTTCGTTCATCTAGCACAAAGGGAACGGGTAGCAGCCGAAACTATTACTCTGGTTTCTTACTGTGTTTCCTAGTGCCGGTTTGAAGTTACTGCAATTTTCACTGTAAAACCGTGATGGAGCTAGTACCTCCCCATATAAAGATATGGAGTGGAGTATGCAAGTGAAAAGAAACATTGTGTTCCCAACAGGCTAGTTGAAGTACGGCTATCAAAACTTATCTCTCAGAACTTAGCATGAGGAGAGAAGTTCGTTCATCTATCACAAAGGGAATGGTTTGCAGGAGAAACATTTACTGTGGTTTCTCAGTGTGTTTCCTAGTGCCGGGTTGAAGTTCCTGCAGTTTTCACGGTAAAACCGAGTTGGTGCTAGTACCTCCGCATATATATGTATGGAGTGAATTATGCAACTGAAAAGAAACTTTGTGTTCCCAATAAGATATGTGAAGGACGGCTTTCACACACAATTATCTCTCAGAAGTGAGCATTTAGAGAGAATTTCGTTCATCTAGCACAAAGGAAACGGATAGCAGTTGAAATTATTACTCTGGTTTCTCACTGTGTTTCCTAGTGCCGCTTTAATTTGCTGCAGTTTACACTGTAAAACCGAGTTGGAGATAGTACCTTCCCATATATATGTATGGAGTAGTGTTTGCAACTGAAAAGAAAATTTGTGTTCTCAACAAGCTAGGTGAAGGACGGCTTTCACACACACATATCTCTCAGAAACGAGCATGTGGAGAGACGTTCTTTCATCCAGCACAAAGGAATTGATTTGCTGGAGAAACTTTTACTCTGGTTTCTCAGTGTGTTTCCTAGTGCCGGATTGAAGTTCCTGCAATTTACACTGTGAAACCGAGATGGAGCTACTACCTCCCCATATATATTTGTGGAGTGGAGTTTGCAAATGAAAAGAAACTTTGTGTTCCCAACAAGCTATTTGAAGGACGGCTTTCACACACACTTATCTCTCAAAACTGTGCATGTGGAGGTAGTTTCGTTCATCTAGCACAAAGGGAACGGGTTGCAGGAGAAACAATTGCTCTGGATTCTCAGTGTGTTTCCTAGTGCCAGTTTGAAGTTCCTGCAGTTTTCACGGTAAAATCGAGTTGGTGCTATTACTTCCCCATATATATGTATGGATTGGAGTATGCAACTGAAAAGAAACTTTGTGTTCCCAGTAAGCTAGGTGAAGGACGGCTTTCACACACAATTAAATCTCAGAACTGAGCATGTGGAGAGACGTTCGTTCATTTAGCACAATGGTTACGGATAGCAAGGGAAACTTTTACTCTGGTTTTTCACTGTGTTTCCTAGTGCCGCTTTGAACTTGCTGCAGTTTTCCCTGTAAAACCGAGTTGGAGCTTGTAACATCCCATATATATGTATGGAGTAGAGTTTGCAACTAAAAAGAAACTTTGTGTTCTCGACAAGTTATGTGAAGGACTGCTTTCACACACACTTATCTCTCAGAAATGAGCATGCGGATAGACGTTCGTTCATTTAGTACAAAGGGAATGATTTGAAGGAGAAACTTTTACTCTGGTTTCTCAGTTTGTTTCCTAGTGCCGGTTTGAAGTTCATGCAATTTTAACTGTAAAACATATTTGGAGCTAGTACCTCCCCATATATATGTATGGATTGGAATTTGCAACTGAAAAGAATCTTTGTGTTCCCAACAAGCTAGGTGAAGGACAGCTTTCAACAAACTTATTTTTCAGAACTGTGCATGTGTAGAGACGTTCGTTCATCTAGCACAAAAGGATCGGACAGCAAGGTTAAGTATTACTCTGGTTTTTCACTTTGTTTCCTAGTGCCGGTTTGAAGTTCATGCAGTTTCCACTGTAAAAGATATTTGGAGCAAGTACCTCCACATATATATGTATTAATTGGAATTAGCAAATGAAAATAATCTGTGTGTTCCCAACAAGCTAAGTGAAGGACGGCTTTCAACACATTTATCTCTCAGAACTGAGCATGTGGAGAGACGTTCGTTCATCTAGCACATACGGAATGATTTGCAGGAGAAACTATTATTCTGGTTTCTCACTGTGTTTCCTAGTGCCGGTTTGACGTTCCTGCAGTTTTCATGGTAAAGACGTGTTGGGGCTAGTACCTCCCCATATATATGTATAGAGTGGAGAACGTAACTGAAAAGAAATTTTGTGTTCCCAATAAGCTAGTTGAAGAACGGCTTTCACACACAATTATCACTCAGAACTTAGCATGTGGAGAGACGTTCGTTCATCTATCACAAAGGGAACGGTTTGCAGGAGAAACATTTACTCTGGTTTGTCAGTGTGTTTCCTAGTGCCGGGTTGAAGTTCCTGCAGTTTTCACGGTAAAACCGTGTTGGAGCTTGGACCTCCCCATATATATGTATGGAGTGGGGTATGCAACTGAAAAGAAACTTTGTGTTCCCAATAAGATATGTGAAGGACGGCTTTCACACACAATTATCTCTTCAGAAGTGAGCATGTGGAGAGACTTTCATTCATCTAGCACAAAGGGAATGGGTAGCAGGAGTAACTATTACTCTGGTTTCTTACTTTGTTTCCTAGTGCCGGTTTGAAGTTCCTGCAATTTTCACTGTAAAACCGAGATGGAGCTAGTACCTCCCCTTATATATGTATGGAGTGGTGTATGCAACTGAAAAGAAACATTGTGTTCCCAACTGGCTAGGCGAAGTAAGGCTTTCACAAAAATTTATCTCTCAGAACTTTGCATGTAGAAAGACGTGCATTCATCTAGCACAAAGGGAACGGGTTGCAGGAGAAACATTTTCTCTGGTTTCTCAGTGTGTTTCCTAGTGCCGGTTTGAAGTTCCTGCAGTTCTCACGGTAAGAACGAGCTGGAGATATTACCTTCCCATATATATGCATGGAGAGGAGTATGCAACTGAAAAGATACTTTGTGTTCCCAATAAGCTAGGTGAAGGACGTCTTTCACACACACTTATCTCTCAGAACTGAGCATGTGCAGAGACGTTCATTCATCTAGCACAAAGGGAACGTGTAGCAGGAGAAACTATTACTCTGGTTTCTTACTGTGTTTCCTAGTGCCGGTTTGAAGTTCCTGCAGTTTTCACTGTAAAACGAGATGGAGCTAGTACCTCCCCATATATATGTGTGGAGTGGAGTTTGCAAATGAAAAGAAATTTTGTGTTCCCAACAAGCTAGGTAAAGTACGGCTTTCACACACACTTATCTCTCAAAACTGTGCATGTGGAGGTACTTTCGTTCATCTAGCAAAAAGGGAAATTGTTGCAGGAGAAACATTTACTCTGGCATCTCAGTGTGTTTCCAAGTGCCGGTTGGAAGTTCCTGCAGTTTTCACGGTAAATTCTAGCTGGAGCTAGTACTTCCCCATATATATGTATGGAGTGGAGTATGCAACTGAAAAGAAACTTTGTGTTCCCTATAAGCTAGTTGAAGGACGGCTTTCACACACAATTAAATCTCAGAACTGAGCATGTGGAGAGACGTTCGTTCATCTATCACAAAGGGAATGGACAGCAAGGGAAACTTTTACTCTGGTTTTTCACTGTGTTTCCTAGTGCCGGTTTGAAGTTCATGCAGGTTTCACTGTAAACATAGTTGGAGCTAGTACTTTCCCATATATATGTGTGGAGTGGTTTTTGCAACTGAAAAGAATCTTTGTGTTCCCAACAAGCTAGGTTAAGTACGGCTTTCAGACACAAATATCTCTCAGAACTGAGCATGTTGAGAGAAGTTCATTCATTTAGCACAAAGGGAACGGATAGCAAGTGAAAGTTTTACTCTGGTTTTTCACCGATTTTCCTAGTGCCTCTATGAAGTTGCTGCAGTTTTCACTGTAAAACCGTGTTGGAGCTAGTAACATCCCATATATATGTATGGAGTAGAGTTTGCAACTGAAAAGAAACTTTGTGTTCTCAACAAGCTAGTTGAAGTACGGCTTTCACACACAATTATCTCTCAGAAAAGAGCATGTGAATAGACGTTCGTTCATCTAAAACAAAGGGAATGATTTGCAGGAGAAACTTTTACTCTGGTTTCTCAGTGTGTTTCCTAGTGCTGTTTGATGTTCCTGCATTTTTCAGGGTAAAATCGTGTTGGAGCTAGTACCTCCCCATATATATGTATGGATTGGAGTATGCAACTGAAAAGAAACTTTGTGTTCCTAATAAGCTAAATGAAGGACAGCTTTCACACACAATTATCTCTCAGAACTGAGCATGTGGAGAGACGTTCGTTCATCTAGCACATAGGGAACGGGTAGCAAGGAACATTTACTCTGTTTCTTCACTGTGTTTCAAAGTGCCGATCTGAAGTTCATGCAGTTCACTGTAAAACCTACTTGGAGCTAGTACCTCCCCATATATATGTATGGAGTGGGATTGCAACTGAAAAGAAAGTTTGTGATCCCAACAAGCTATGTGATGGACGGCTTTCACACACACTTTTATCTCATAACTGAGCATGTGGAGAGACTTTCGTTCATCTAGCAGAAAGGGAATGGTCTGCAGGAGAAACTTTTACTCTCTTTTCTCAGTGAGTTTCCTAGTGCCGGATTGAAGTTCCTGCAGCTTTCACTGTAATACCGGGTTGGAGCTTGTATCATCCCATATATATGTATGGAGTAGAGTTTGCAACTGAAAAGAATCTTTGTGTTCTCGACAAGCTTGGTGAAGGACGGCTTTCAACACACTTATCTTTCAGAACTGTGCATGTTGAGAGACGTTCGTTCATCTAGCACAAAAGGAACGGACAGCAAGTTTAAGTATTACTCTGGTTTTTCACTTTGTTTCCTAGTGCCGGTTTGAAGTTCATGCAGTTTTCACTGTAAAACATATTTTGAGCTAGTACCTCCACATGTATCTGTATGGATTGGAATTTGCAAATGAAAAGAAACTTTGTGTTCCCAACAAGCTAAGTGAAGGACGGCTTTCAACACATTTATCTCTCAGAACTGAGCATGTGGAGAGACGTTCGTTCCTCTACCACAATGGGAATGATTTGCAGGAGAAACTATTATTCTGGTTTCTCACTGTGTTTCCTAGTGCCGGATTGACGTTCCTGCAGTTTTCACGTTAAAGACATGTTGGGGCTAGTACCTCCCCATATATATGTATGGAGTGGAGAATGTAACTGAAAAGAAATTTTGTGTTCCCAATAAGCAAGTTGAAGGACGGCTATCACACACAATTATCTCTCAGAACTTAGCATGTGCAGAGACGTTCGTTCATCCAGCACAAATGGAACGGGTAGTAGGAGAAACTATTACTCTGGTTTCTTACTGTGTTTCCTAGTGCCGGTTTGAAGTTCCTGCAGATTTCACAGTAAAACCGAGTTGGAGCTAGTACATCCCCATATATATGTATGGAGTGGAGTATGCATGTTAAAAGAAACTTTGAGTTCCCAACAAACTTAGTGAAGGACGGCTTTCAACACACTTATCTCTCAGAACTGAGCATGTGGAGAGAAGTTCGTTCATCTAGCACAAAGTGAACGGGCTGCAGGAGAATGTTTTACTCTGGTTTCTCAGTGTGTTTCCTAGTGCCGGTTTGAAGTTCCTGCAGATTTCACGGTAAAACCGTGTTGGAGCTAGTACCTCCCCATATATATGTATGGAGAGGAGTATGCAACTGAAAAGAAACTTTGTGTTCCAAATAAGCTAGGTGAAGGACGGCTTTCAACACACTTATCTCTCAGAACTGAACATGTGGAGAGACGTTCGTTCATCTACCACAAAGGGAACGTGTAGCAAGGAAACTTTTACACTGTTTTTTCAATGTGTTTCAAAGTGCCGGTTTGAAGATCATGCAGATTTCACGGTAAAACCGTGTTGGAACTAGTACCTCCCCATATATATATATGGAGTGGAGTATGCAACTGAAAAGAAACTTTGTGTTCCCAACTAGCTAGGTCAAGGACGGCTTTCACACACACATAAGTCTCAGAACTTAGCATGTGGAGAGACTTTCGTTCATCTAGCACAAAGGGAACAGGTTGCAGGGGAAACTTTTACTCTGTTTTCTCACTCTGTTTCCTATTGCCGGTTTCAAGTTCCTGCAGTTTTCACTGTAAAACCTAGTTGGGGCTGGTATCTCCCCATATATATGTATGGAGTCGAGTTTTCAACTGAAAAGAAACTTTGTGTTCCCAACAAGCTATGTGAAGTATGGCTTTCACACACACTTATCACTGAGAACTGAGCATGTGGAGAGACGTTCTTTCATCTAGCACAAAGGGAATGATTTGCAGGAGAAACTTTTACTCTGGTTTCTCAGTGTGTTTCCTAGTGCCGTTTTGAAGTTCCTGCAGATTTCACGGTAAAACAGATTTGAGGCTAGTACTTCCCAATATATATGTATGGGGTGGAGTATGCAAATGAAAAGAAACTTTGTGATCCCAACAAGCTATGTGAAGGACGGCTTACAACACACTATTATCTCTAAGAACTGAGCATTTGGAGAGACGTTTGTTCATCTACCACAAATGGAACGGGTAGCATGGAAACTTTTACTCTGATTTTTCACGGTGTTTCAAAGTTCCGGTTTGAAGTTCATGCAGTTTTCACTGTAAAACATAGTTGGAGTTAGTACCTCCCCATATATATGTATGGAGAGGAGTTTGCAACTGAAAAGAAACTTTGTGCTCACAACAAGCTAGGTGAAGGACGGCTTTCACACACACTTATCTCTCAGAACTGAGCATGTGGAGAGAATTTCGTTCATCTAGCACAAAGGGAACGGGTTGCATGGGAAACATTTACTCTGGTTTCTCAGTGTGTTTCCTAGTGCCGGTTTGAAGCTCCAGCAGTTTTCACGGTAAAACCGAGTTGGAGCTAGTTCCTCCCCATATATATATATATGGGGTGGTTTATACAACTGAAAAGAATCATTGTGTTCCCAATAAGCTAGGTGAAGTACGGCTTTCACACACAATTATCTCTCAGAAATGAGCATGTGGAGAGACGTTCATTCATCTAGCACAAAGGGAACGGATAGCAAGGGAAACTTTACTCTGGTTTTTCACTGTGTTTCCTAGTGCCGGTTTGAATTTCATGCAGTTTTCACTATAAAACATAGTTGGAGCTAGTACATCCCCATGTATATGTATGGAGTGGAGTTTGCAACTTAAAAGAATGTTTGTGTTCCCAAAAAGCTAGGTGAAGTACGGCTTTCACACACCCTTTTCTCTCAGAACTTAGCATGTGGAGAGACGTTCGTTCATCTAGCACAAAGGGAATGATTTGCAGGAGAAACTTTTACTCTTGTTTCTCAGTGTGTTTCCTAGTGCCGGTTTGATGTTCCTGCAGATTTCACGGTAAAAGCGTTTTGGAGCTAGGTCCTCCCCATATATATGTATGGAGTGGAGTATGCAACTGAAAAGAAACTTTGTGTTCCCAATAAGATAGGTGAAGGACGGCTTTCACACACAATTATCTCTCAGAAGTGAGCATGTGGAGAGACGTTCGTTCATCTAGCACAAAGTAAACGGAAAGCAAGTGAAAGTATTAATCTGGTTTCTCACTGTGTTTCCTAGTGCCGCTTTGAAATTGCTGCAGTTTTCAGTGTGAAACCGAGTTGGAGCTAGTACCTCCCCATATATATATATGGGGTGGAGTACTCAACTGAAAAGAAACTTTTGTTCCCAACAAGCTAGATGAAGGACTACTTCCAACACAATTTTTTCTCAGAACTGTGCATGTGGGGAAATTTCGTTCATCTAGCACAAAGGGAACGGACAGCAAGTGAAACTTTTACTCTGATTTTTCACTTTGTTTCCTAGTTCCGGTTTAAGTTCATGCAGTTTTCACTGTAAAACATATTTGGAGCTAGTACCTCCCCATATATGTATGGATTGGTGTTTGCAACTGAAAAGAAACTTTGTGTTCCCAACAAGCGAGGTGAAGGACGGCTTTCACACACACTTATCTCTCAGAACTGAGCATGTGCAGAGAAGTTCGTTCATCTAGCACAAAGGGAACGGGTAGCAGCCGAAACTATTACTCTGGTTTCTTACTGTGTTTCCTAGTGCCGGTTTGAATTTACTGCAATTTTCACTGTAAAACCGTGATGGAGCTAGTACCTCCCCATATAAATATATGGAGTGGAGTATGCAAGTGAAAAGAAACATTGTGTTACCAACAGGCTAGTTGAAGAACGGCTATCAAAACTTATCTCTCAGAACTTAGCATGAGGAGAGAAGTCCGTTCATCTATCACAAAGGGAACGGTTTGCAGGAGAAACATTTACTCTGGTTTCTCAGTGTGTTTCCTAGTGCCGGGTTGAAGTTCCTGCAGTTTTCACGGTAAAACCGAGTTGGTGCTAGTACCTCCGCATACATATGTATGGAGTGGATTATGCAACTGAAAAGAAACTTTGTGTTCCCAATAAGATATGTGAAGGACGGCTTTCACACACAATTATCTCTCAGAAGAGAGAATTTGGAGAGACTTTCGTTCATCTAGCACAAAGGAAACGGATAGCAGTTGAAATTATTACTCTGGTTTCTCACTGTGTTTCCTAGTGCCGCTTTAATTTGCTGCAGTTTACACTGTAAAACCGAGTTGGAGATAGTACCTTCCCATATATATGTATGGAGTAGTGTTTGCAACTGAAAAGAAACTTTGTGTTCTCAACAAGCTAGTTGAAGGACGGCTTTCACACACACATATCTCTCAGAACCGGGCATGTGGAGAGACGTTCTTTCATCCAGCACAAAGGAAATGATTTGCTGTAGAAACTTTTACTCTGGTTTCTCAGTGTGTTTCCTAGTGCCGGTTTGTAGTTCCTGCAGATTTCATGGTAAAACCGAGTTGGTGCTAGTACCTCCCCATATATATGTATGGAGAAAAGTATGCATCTGAAAAGAAACTTTGTGTTCCCAACAAGCTAATTGAAGGACGGCTTTCAACACACTTATCTCTCAGAACTGAGCATGTGGAGAGAGGTTCGTACATCTAGCACAAAGGGAACAGGCTGCAGGAGAAACTATTACTCTGGTTTCTCACTGTGTTTCCTAGTGCTGGTTTGAAGTTCTTGCAGTTTTCACTGTAAAACCGTGTTGGAGCTGGAACCACCCATATATATGTATGGAGTGGAGTTTGCAACTGAAAAGAAACTTTGTGTTCCCAACAAGCTAAGTGAAGTATGGCTTTCACACACACTTATCACATAGAACTGAGCATGTGGTGAGACGTTCGTTCATCTAGCACAAAGGGAATGATTTTCATGAGAAACTTTTACTCTGGTTTCTCAGTGTGTTTCCTAGTGCCGGTTTGAAGTTCCTGCAGATTTCACGGTAAAACCGATTTGGAACTAGTACCTCCCCATATATATGTATGTGGGGGTGTATGCAACTAAAAAAAAAGTTTGTGTTCCCAACAAGCTAGGTCAAGGACGGCTTTCACACACACATATGTCTCAGAACTGAGCATGTGGAGAGCCGTTCGTTCATCTACCACAAAGGGAATGATTTGCAGGAGAAACTTTTACTCTGGTTTATCAGTGTGTTTCCTAGTGCCGGTTTGAAGTCCTTGCAGATTTCACGGTAAAACCGAGTTGGAGCAAGTACCTCCCCATATATATATATGGGGTGGAGTATTCAACTGAAAAGAAACTTTTGTTCCCAACAAGCTAGGTGAAGGACGACTTCCAACAAAATTATCTATCAAAACTGTGCATGTGGAGAAACGTTCGTTCATCTAGCACAAAGGGAACGGACAGCAAGTGAAACTTTTACTCTGATTTATCACTTTGTTTCCTACTTCTGGTTTAAGTTCATGCAGATTTCACTGTAAAACATATTTGGAGCTAGTACCTCCCCATATGTATGTATGGATTAGAGTTTGCAACTGAAAAGAAACTTTGTGTTCACAACAAGCGAGGTGAAGGACGGCTTTCACACACACTTATCTCTCAGAAATGAGCATGTGCAGAGAAGTTCGTTCTTCTAGCACAAAGGGAACGGGTAGCAGGAGAAACTATTACTCTGGTTTCTTACTGTGTTTCCTAGTGCCGGTTTGAAGTTACTGCAATTTTCACTGTAAAACCGTGATGGAGCTAGTACCTCCCCATGTAAATGTATGGAGTGGAGTATGCAAGTGAAAAGAAACATTGTGTTCCCAACAGGCTAGGTGAAGAACTGCTTTCACAAAACTTACCCTGAGAATTTAGCATGTGGAGAGACGTTCGTTCATCTATCACAAAGTGAACGGTTTGCAGGAGAAACATTTACTCTGGTTTCTCAGTGTGTTTCCTAGTGCCGGGTTGAAGTTCCTGCAGTTTTCATGGTAAAACTGAGTTGGTGCTAGTACCTCCCCATATATATGTATGGAATTGGAGTATGCAACTGAAAAGAAACTTTGTGTTCCCAATAAGATATGTGAAGGACGGCTTTCACACACAATTATCTCTCAGAAGTGAGCATGTGGAGAGACTTTCGTCCATCTAGCACAAAGGAAACGGATAGCAAGTGAAAGTATTACTCTGGTTTCTCACTGTGTTTCCTAGTGCCGCTTTAATTTGCTGCAGTTTTCACTGTAAAACCGATTTGGAGATAGTACATTCCCACATATATTTGTATGGAGTAGAGTATGCATCTGAAAAGAAACTTTGTATTCCCAGTAAGCTAGGTGAAAGACGGCTTTCACACACAATTAAATCTCACAACTGAGCATGTTGAGTGACTATCGTTCATTTAGCACAAATGGAACGGATAGCAAGGGAAACTTTTACTCTGGTTTTTCACCCAGTTTCCTAGTGCCGCTTTAATTTGCTGCAGTTTTCACTGTAAAACCGAGTTGGAGCTAGTAACATCCCATATATATGTATGGAGTAGAGTTTGCAAATGAAAAGAAACCTTGTGTTCTCAACAAGCAAGGTGAAGTACGGCTTTCACACACACTTATCTCTCAGAACTGAGCATGTGTAAAGACGTTCGTTCATCTAGCACAAAGGGAACGGCCTGCAGGAGAAACTATTACTCTGGTTTCTCAGTGTGCTTCCTAGTGCCGGTTTGAAGTTCCTGCAGTTTTCACGGTAAAATCGAGTTGGATCTAGTACTTCCCCATATATATGTATGGAGTGGAGTATGCATCTGAAAAGAAAGTTTGTGTTCCCAACAAGCTAAGTGAAGGACGGCTTTCAACACACTTATCTCTCAGAACTGAGCATGTGGAGAGAAGTTCGTTCATCTAGCACAAAGGGAATGGGCTGCAGGAGAATCTATTACTCTGGTTTCTCACTGTGTTTCCTAGTGCCGGTTTGAAGTTCTTGCAGTTTTCACTGTAAAACCGAGTTGGAGCTGGAACCACCCATATATATGTACGGAGTGAAGTTTGCAAATGGAAAGAAAATTTGTGTTCCCAACAAGCTAAGTGAAGTACAGCTTTCACACACACTTATCACTCAGAACTGAGCATGTGGTGAGACGTTCGTTCATCCAGCACAAAGGAATGATTTTTAGGAGAAATTTTTACTCTGGTTTCTCAGTGTGTTTCCTAGTGCCGGTTTCAAGTTCCTGCAGATTTCACGGTAAAGCCGATTTGGAACTAGTACCTCCCCATATATATGTATGTGGGGGTGTATGCAACTAAAAAAAAATTTGTGTTCCCAACAAGCTAGGTCAAGGACGGCTTTCACACACACATATGTCTCAGAACTGAGCATGTGGAGAGACGTTCTTTCATCTAGCACAAAGGGATCGGGTTGCAGGAAAACTTTTACTCTGGTTTCTCACTGTGTTTCCCAGTGCCGGTTTGAAGTTCCTGCAGTTTTCACTGTAAAACCGTGTTGGAGCTGGTATCAACCCAGATATATGTATGGAGTGGAGATTGCAACTGAAAAGAAATTTTGTGTTCCCAACTAGCTAGGTGAAGGACGGCTTTCACACACACTTATCACTCAGACCTGAGCATGTGGAGAGACGTTCGTTCATCTAGCACAAAGGGAATGATTTGCAGGAGAAACTTTTACTCTGGTTTCTCAGTGTGTTTCCTAGTGCCGGTTTGAAGTCCCTGCAGATTTCACAGTAAAACCGAGTTGGAGCAAGTACCTCCCCATATATATATATGGGGTGGAGTATTCAACTGAAAAGAAACTTTTTGTTCCCAACAAGTTGGGTGAAGGACGACTTCCAACACAATTATCTCTCAGAACTTTGAATGTGGAGAAACGTTCGTTCATCTAGCACAAAGGGAACGGACAGCAAGTGAAACTTTTACTCTGATTTTTCACTTTGTTTCCTAGTGCCGGTTTAAGATCATGCAGTTTTCACTGTAAAACATATTTGGATCTAGTACCACCCCATATATATGTATGGATTGGAGTTTGCAACTGAAAAGTAACTTTGTGTTCTCAACAATCTAGGTGATGTAAGGATTTCACACAAACTTATCTCTCAGAACTGAGCATGTGCAGAGACGTTCGTTCATCTAGCACAAAGGGAACGGGTAGCATGAGAAACTATTACTCTGGTTTCTTACTCTGTTTCCTAGTGCCGGTTTGAAGTTCCTGCAATTTTCACTGTAAAACCGAGATGGATCTAGTACCTCCCCTTATATATGTATGGAGTGGAGTATGCAACTGAAAAGAAACATTGTGTTCCCAACAGGCTAGCTGAAGTACGGCTTTCACAAAAACTTATCTCTCAGAACTTTGCATGTAGAAAGACTTTCATTCATCTAGCACAAAGTGAACGGGTTGCAGGAGAACCATTTACTCTGGTTTCTCAGATTGTTTCCTATTTCCGGTTTGAGGTTCCTTCAGTTGTCACGGTAAGAACGATCTGGAGCTAGTACCTCCCCATATATATGTATGGAGTGGAGAATGCAACTGAAAAGATATTTTGTGTTCCCTATAAACTAGGTGAAGTACGGCTTTCACACACACTTATCTCTCAGAAATGAGCATGTGCAGAGACGTTCTATCATCTAGCACAAAGGGAACCGTTTGCAGGAAACTATTACTCTGGTTTCTTACTGTGTTTCCTAGTGCCGGTTTGAAATTCCTGCAGTTTTCACTGTAAAACCGAGATGGAGCTAGTTCCTCCCCATATATATTTGTGGAGTGGATTTTGCAAATGAAAAGAAACTTTGTGTTCCCAACAAGCTATTTGAAGGACGGCTTTCACACACACTTATCTCTCAAAACTCTGCATGTGGAGGTACTTTCGTTCATCTAGCACAAAGGGAACGGGTTGAAGGAGAAACATTTACTCTGGCTTCTCAGTGTGTTTCCTAGTGCCGGATTGAAGTTCCTGCAGTTTTCACGGTAAAATCGAGTTGGAGCTAGTATTTCCCCATATATATGTATGGAGTGGAGTATGCAGCTAAAAAGAAACTTTGTGTTCCCAGTAAGCTTGGTGAAGGACGCTTTCACACACAATTAAATCTCAGAACTGTGCATGTGGAGAGACTTTTGTTCATCTATCACAAAGGGAACGGACAGCAAGGGAAAGTTTACTCTGGTTTTTCACTGTGTTTCCTAGTGCCGGTTTGAAGTTCATGCAGGTTTCACTGTAAAACATAGTTGGAGCTAGTACTTCGCCATATATATGTGTGGAGTGGAGTTTGCATCTGAAAAGAAACTTTGTGTTCCCAACAAGCTAGTTGAAGTACGGCTTTCACACACAAATATCTCTCAGAACTGAGCATGTTGAGAGACGTTCGTTCATTTAGCACAAAGGGAACGGATAGCAAGGGAAACTTTTACTCTGGTTTTTCACCGAGTTTCCTAGTTCCGCTTTGAATTTGCTGCAGTTTTCACTGTAAAACCGAGATGGAGCTAGTAACATCCCATATATATGTATGGAGTAGAGTTTGCAACTGAAAAGAATCTTAGTGTTCTCGACAAGTTAGGTGAAGTACGGCTTTCACAGACAATTATCTCTCAGAACTGAGCATGTGGAGAGACTTTCGTTCATCTAGCACAAAGGGAATGGGTAGCAGGTGTAACTATTACTCTGGTTTCTTACTTTGTTTCCTAGTGCCGGTTTGAAGTTCCTGCATTTTTCACTGTAAAACCGAGATGGAGCTAGTACCTCCCCTTATATATGTATGGAGTGGTGTATGCAACTGAAAAGAAACATTGTGTTCCCAACAGGCTAGGCGAAGTAAGGCTTTCACAAAAATTTATCTCTCAGAACTTTGCATGTAGAAAGACGTTCATTCATCTAGCACAAAGGGAACGGGTTGCAGGAGAAACATTTTCTCTGGTTTCTCAGTGTGTTTCCTAGTGCCGGTTTGAAGTTCCTGCAGTTTTCACGGTAAGAACGAGCTGGAGCTAGTACCTCCCCATATATATGCATGGAGAGGAGTATGCAACTGAAAAGATACTTTGTGTTCCCAATAAGCTAGGTGAAGGACGTCTTTCACACAAACTTATCTCTCAGAACTGAGCATGTGCAGAGACGTTTGTTTATCTAGCAAACAGGGAACGGGTAGCATGGGAAACTATTACTCTGGTTTCTTACTGTGTTTCCTAGTGCCGGTTTGAAGTTCCTTCAATTTTCACTGTAAAACCGAGATGGAGCTATTACCTCCCCATATATATGTATGGATTGGAATTTGCAACTGAAAAGAATCTTTGTGTTCCCAACAAGCTAGGTGAAGGACAGCTTTCAACGCACTTATTTTTCCGAACTGTGCATGTGGAGTGACGTTCGTTCATCTAGCACAAAAGGAACGGGCAGCAAGGTAAAGTATTACTCTGGTTTTTCACTTTGTTTCCTAGTGCCGGTTTGAAGTTCATGCAGTTTTCACTGTAAAACATATTGGAGCCAGTACCTCCACATATATATTTATGGATTGGAATTTGCAAATGAAAATAAACTGTGTGTTCAAAACAAGCTAAATGAAGGACGGCTTTCAACACATTTATCTCTCAGAACTGAGCATGTGGACAGACGTTCGTTCATCTAGCACATACGGAATGATTTGCAGGAGAAACTATTATTCTGGTTTCTCACTGTGTTTCCTAGTGCCGGTTTTACGTTCCTGCAGTTTTCATGGTAAAGCCGGGTTGGGGCTAGTACCTCCCCTTATATATGTATGGAGTGGAGAATGTAACTGAAAAGAAAGTTTGTGTTCCCAATAAGCTAGTTGAAGAACTGCTTTCACACACAATTATCTCTCAGAACTTAGCATGTGGAGAGACGTTCGTTCATCTATCACAAAAGGAACGGTTTGCAGGAGAAACACTTACTCTGGTTTCTCAGTGTGATTCCTTGTGCCGCTTTGAATTTGCTGCAGTTTTCTCTGTAAAACCGAGTTGGAGATAGTACCTTCCCATATATATGTATGGAGTAGGGTTTGCAACTGAAAAGAAACTTTGTGTTCTCAACAAGCTAGGTGAAGGACGGCTTTCACACAGACATAATTCTCAGAACCGAGCATGTGGAGAGACGTTCTTTCATCCAGCACAAAGGAAATGATTTGCAGGAGAAACTTTTACTCTGGTTTCTCAGTGTGTTTCCTAGTGCCGGTTTAAAGATCCTGCAGATTTCACGGTAAACCGAGTTGGTGCTAGTACCTCCCCATACATATGTATGGAGTAGAGAATGCATCTGAAAAGAAACTTTATGTTCCCAACAAGCTAAGTGAAGGACGGCTTTCAACACACTTATCTCTCAGAACTGAGCATGTGGAGAGACGTTCGTTCATCTATCACAAAGGGAACGGGCTGCCGGAGAAACTATTCTTCTGGTTTCTCACTGTGTTTCCTAGTGCCGGTTTGAAGTTCTTGCAGTTTTCACTGTAAAACCGAGTTGGAGCTGGAACCACCCATATATATGTATGGAGTGGAGTTTGCAACTGAAAAGAAACTTTGTGTTCCCAATAAGTTAGTTGAAGTACGGCTTTCACACACACTTATCACTCAGAACTTTGCATGTGGAGGTACTTTCGTTCATCTAGCACAAAGGGAAATGGTTGCAGGAGAAACATTTACTCTGGCTTCTCAGTGTGTTTCCTAGTGCCGGTTTGAAGTTCCTGCAGATTTCATGGTAAAACCGATTTGGAACTAGTACCTCCCCATATATATGTATGTGGGGGTGTAAGCAACTAAAAAAAAAGTGTGTTCCCAACAAGCTAGGCCAAGTTCGGCTTTCACACACACATATGTCTCAGAACTGAGCATGTGGAGAGACGTTCTTTCATCTAGAACAAAGGGATCTGGTTGCAGGAAAACTTTTATTCTGGTTTCTCACTGTGTTTCCTAGTGCCGGTTTGAAGTTCCTGCAGTTTTCACTGTAAAACCGTGTTGGAGCTGGTATCACCCCAGATATATGTGTGGAGTGGAGTTTGCAACTGAAAAGAAACTTGGTGTTCCCAACAAGCTAGGTGAAGGACGGCTTTCACACACACTTATCCCTCAGAATTGGACATGTGGAGAGACGTTCGTTCATCTCGCACAAAGGGAACGGGTAGCAGGAGAAACTATTACACTGGTTTCTTACTGTGTTTCCTAGTGCCGGATTGAAGTTCCTGCAATTTACACTGTAAAACCGAGATGGAGCTACTACCTCCCCATATATATTTGTGGAGTGGAGTTTGCAAATGAAAAGAAACTTTGTGTTCCCAACAAGCTATTTGAAGGACGGCTTTCACACACACTTATCTCTCAAAACTGTGCATGTGGAGGTACTTTCGTTCATCTAGCACAAAGGGAACGGGTTGCAGGAGAAACAATTGCTCTGGATTCTCAGTGTGTTTCCTAGTGCCGGTTTGAAGTTCCTGCAGTTTTCACGGTAAAATCGAGTTGGTGCTATTACTTCCCCATATATATGTATGGATTGGAGTATGCAACTGAAAAGAAACTTTGTGTTCCCAGTAAGCTAGGTGAAGGACGGCTTTCACACACAATTAAATCTCAGAACTGAGCATGTGGAGAGACGTTCGTTCATTTAGCACAATGGTTACGGATAGCAAGGGAAACTTTTACTCTGGTTTTTCACTGTGTTTCCTAGTGCCGCTTTGAACTTGCTGCAGTTTTCCCTGTAAAACCGAGTTGGAGCTTGTAACATCCCATATATATGTATGGAGTAGAGTTTGCAACTAAAAAGAAACTTTGTGTTCTCGACAAGTTATGTGAAGGACTGCTTTCACACACACTTATCTCTCAGAAATGAGCATGCGGATAGACGTTCGTTCATTTAGTACAAAGGGAATGATTTGAAGGAGAAACTTTTACTCTGGTTTCTCAGTTTGTTTCCTAGTGCCGGTTTGAAGTTCATGCAATTTTAACTGTAAAACATATTTGGAGCTAGTACCTCCCCATATATATGTATGGATTGGAATTTGCAACTGAAAAGAATCTTTGTGTTCCCAACAAGCTAGGTGAAGGACAGCTTTCAACAAACTTATTTTTCAGAACTGTGCATGTGTAGAGACGTTCGTTCATCTAGCACAAAAGGAACGGACAGCAAGGTAAAGTATTACTCTGGTTTTTCACTTTGTTTCCTAGTGCCGGTTTGAAGTTCATGCAGTTTTCACTGTAAAACATATTTGGAGCTAGTACCTCCACATATATATGTATGGATTGGAATTAGCAAATGAAAATAATCTGTGTGTTCCCAACAAGCTAAGTGAAGGACGGCTTTCAACACATTTATCTCTCAGAACTGAGCATGTGGAGAGACGTTCGTTCATCTAGCACATACGGAATGATTTACAGGAGAAACTATTTTTCTGGTTTCTCACTGTGTTTCCTAGTGCCGGTTTGACGTTCCTGCAGTTTTCATGGTAAAGACGTGTTGGCGCTAGTACCTCCCCATATATATGTATGGAGTGGAGATGTAACTGAAAAGAAATTTTGTGTTCCCAATAAGCTAGTTGAAGAACGGCTTTCACACACAATTATCTCTCAGAACTTATCATGTGGAGAGACGTTCGTTCATCTATCACAAATGGAACGGTTTGCAGGAGAAACATTTACTCTGGTTTGTCAGTTTGTTTCCTAGTGCCGGGTTGAAGTTCCTGCAGTTTTCACGGTAAAACCGTGTTGGAGCTTGGACCTCCCCATATATATGTATGGAGTGGGGTATGCAACTGAAAAGAAACTTTGTGTTCCCAATAAGATATGTGAAGGACGGCTTTCACACACAATTATCTCTTCAGAAGTGAGCATGTGGAGAGACTTTCATTCATCTAGCACAAAGGGAATGGGTAGCAGTAGTAACTATTACTCTGGTTTCTCACTGTGTTTCCTAGTGCCGGTTTGAAGTTCCTGCAATTTTCACTGTAAAACCGAGATGGAGCTAGTACCTCCCCTTATATATGTATGGAGTGGTGTATGCAACTGAAAAGAAACATTGTGTTCCCAACAGGCTAGGCAAAGTAAGGCTTTCACAAAAATTTATCTCTCAGAACTTTGCATGTAGAAAGACGTTCATTCATCTAGCACAAAGGGAACGGGTTGCAGGAGAAACATTTTCTCTGGTTTCTCAGTGTGTTTCCTAGTGCCGGTTTTAAGTTCCTGCAGTTTTCACGGTAAGAACGAGCTGGAGATATTACCTTCCCATATATTTGCATGGAGAGGAGTATGCAACTGAAAAGATACTTTGTGTTCCCAATAAGCTAGGTGAAGTACGTCTTTCACACACACTTATCTCTCAGAACTGAGCATGTGCAGAGACGTTCATTCATCTAGCACAAAGGGAACGTGTAGCAGGAGAAACTATTACTCTGGTTTCTTACTGTGTTTCCTAGTGCCGGTTTGAAGTTCCTGCAGTTTTCACTGTAAAACGAGATGGAGCTAGTACCTCCCCATATATATGTGTGGAGTGGAGTTTGCAAATGAAAAGAAACTTTGTGTTCCCAACAAGCTAGGTTAAGTACGGCTTTCACACACACTTATCTCTCAAAACTGTGCATGTGGAGGTACTTTCGTTCATCTAGCAAAAAGGGAAATTGTTGCAGGAGAAACATTTACTCTGGCATCTCAATGTGTTTCCTAGTGCCGGTTGGAAGTTCCTGCAGTTTTCACGGTAAATTCTAGCTGGAGCTAGTACTTCCCCATATATATGTATGGAGTGGAGTATGCAACTGAAAAGAAACTTTGTGTTCCCAATAAGCTAGTTGAAGGACGGCTTTCACACACAATTAAATCTCAGAACTGAGCATGTGGAGAGACGTTCGTTCATCTATCACAAAGGAATGGACAGCAAGGGAAACTTTTACTCTGGTTTTTCACTGTGTTTCCTAGTGCCGGTTTGAAGTTCATGCAGGTTTCACTGTAAAACATAGTTGGAGCTAGTACTTTCCCATATATATGTGTGGAGTGGTTTTTGCAACTGAAAAGAATCTTTGTGTTCCCAACAACCTAGGTTAAGTACGGCTTTCAGACACAAATATCTCTCACAACTGAGCATGTTGAGAGAAGTTCGTTCATTTAGCACAAAGGGAACGGATAGCAAGTGAAAGTTTTACTCTGGTTTTTCACCGATTTTCCTAGTGCCGCTTTGAAGTTGCTGCAGTTTTCACTGTAAAACCGAGTTGGAGCTAGTAACATCCCATATATATGTATGGAGTAGAGTTTGCAACTGAAAAGAAACTTTGTGTTCTCAACAAGCTAGGTGAAGTACGGCTTTCACACACACTTAACTCTCAGAAAAGAGCATGTGGATAGACGTTCGTTCATCTAAAACAAAGGGAATGATTTGCAGGAGAAACTTTTACTCTGGTTTCTCAGTGTGTTTCCTAGTGCCTGTTTGATGTTCCTGCATTTTTCAGGGTAAAATCGCGTTGGAGCTACTACCTCCCCATATATATGTATGGAGTGGAGTATGCAACTGGAAAGAAACTTTGTGTTCCTAATAAGCTAAATGAAGGACGGCTTTCACATACAATTATCTCTCAGAACTGAGCATGTGGAGAGACGTTTGTTCATCTAGCACATAGGGAACGGGTAGCAAGGAACATTTACTCTGGTTCTTCACTGTGTTTCAAAGTGCCGATTTGAAGTTCATGCAGTTTTCACTGTAAAACCTACTTGGAGCTAGTACCTCCCCATATATATGTATGGAGTGGGATTGCAACTGAAAAGAAAGTTTGTGATCCCAACAAGCTATGTGATGGACGGCTTTCACACACACTTTTATCTCATAACTGAGCATGTGGAGAGACTTTCGTTCATCTAGCAGAAAGGGAATGGTCTGCAGGAGAAACTTTTACTCTCTTTTCTCAGTGAGTTTCCTAGTGCCGGATTGAAGTTCCTGCAGGTTTCACTGTAATACCGGGTTGGAGCTTGTTACATCCCATATATATGTATGGAGTAGTGTTTGGAAATGTAAAGAATCTTTGTGTTCTCGACAAGTTAGGTGAAAGACTGCTTTCACACACACTTATCTCTCAGAACTGAGCATGTGGAGAGACGTTCGTTCATCTAGTACAAAGGGAAAGATTTGAAGAAGAAACTTTTACTCTGGTTTCTCAGTGTGTTTCCTTGTGCCGGTTTGAAGTTCCTGCAGATTTCACGGTAAAACCTAGTTGGAGCTATTAACTCCCCATATATATGTACGGAGTGGAGTATGCATCTGTAAAGAAACTTTGTGTTCCCAACAAGCTAAGTGAAGGACGGCTTTCAACACATTTATCTCTCAGAACTGAGCATGTGGAGAGACGTTCGTTCATCTAGCACAAATGGAACGGGTAGCAAGTAAACATTTACTCTGGTTTTTCACTGTGTTTCAAAGTGCCGATTTGAAGTTCATGTAGTTTTCACTGTAAAACCTAGTTGGAGCTAGTAACTCCCCATATATATGTATGGAGTGGGATTGCAACTGAAAAGAAAGTTTGTGATCCCAACAAGCTAGGTGAAGGACGGCTTTCAACACACTTATCTTTAAGAACTGTGCATGTGGAGAGACGTTCGTTCATCTAGCACAAAATGAACGGACAGCAAGGTAAAGTATTACTCTGGTTTTTCACTCTGTTTCCTAGTGCCGGTTTGAAGTTCATGCAGTTTTCACTGTAAAACATATTTGGAGCTAGTACCTCCTCATATATCTGTATGGATTGGAATTTGCAAATGAAAAGAAACTTTGTGTTCCCAACAAGCTAAGTGAAGGACGGCTTTCAACACATTTATCTCTCAGAACTGAGCTTGTGTAGAGACGTTCGTTCCTCTACCACAAAGGGAATGATTTGCAGGAGAAACTATTATTCTGGTTTCTCACTGTGTTTCCTAGTGCCGGTTTGACGTTCCTGCAGTTTTCACGGTAAAGACGTGTTGGGGCTAGTACGTCCCCATATATATGTATGGAGTGGAGAATGTAACTGAAAAGAAAGTTTGTGTTCCCAATAAGCTAGTTGAAGTACGGCTTTCACACACAATTATCTCTCAGAACTGAGCATGTGCAGAGACGTCCTTTCATCCAGCACAAATGGAATGGGTAGCAGGAGAAACTATTAATCTGGTTTCTTACTGTGTTTCCTAGTGCCGGTTTGAATTTCCTGCAATTTTCACTGTAAAACAGTGATGGAGTTAGTACCTCCCCATATATATGTATGGAGTGGAATATGCAACTGAAAAGAAACATTGTGTTCCCAACAGGTTAGGTGAAGGACGGCTATCACAAAAACTTATCTCTCAGAACTTATCATGTGGAGAGACGTTCGTTCATCTATCACAAAGGGAACGGTTTGCAGGAGAAACATTTACTCTGCTTTCTCAGTGTTTTTCCTAGTGCCGTGTTGAAGTTCCTGCATTTTCACGGTAAAACCGAGATGGAGCTAGTACCTCCCCATATATATGCATGGATTGGAGTATGCAACTGAAAAGAAACTTTGTGTTCCCATTAAGCTAGTTGAAGGACGGCATTCACACACAAATAATTCTCAGAATTGAGCATGGGGAGAGACGTTCGTTCATCTAGCACAAAGGTAACGGGTAGCAAGGGAAACTTTTACTCTGGTTTTTCACTGTGTTTCCTAGTGCCGGTTTGAATTTCCTGCAGTTTTCAATGTAAAACTTAGTTGGATTTAGTACCTCCTCATATATATGTATGGAGTGGATATGGCAACTTAAAAGAATGTTTGTTTTCCCAACAAGCTAAGTGAAGGACGGCTTTCAACACATTTATCTCTCAGAACTGAGCATGTGGAGAGACGTTCGTTCATCTAGCACAAAGGGAACGGGTAGCAAGGAAACATTTACTCTGGTTTTTCACTGTGTTTCAAAGTGCCGATTTGAAGTTCATGTAGTTTTCACTGTAAAACCTAGTTGGAGCTAGTACCTCCCCATATATATGTATGGAGTGGGATTGCAACTGAAAAGAAAGTTTGTGATCCCAACAAGCTAGGTGAAGGACGGCTTTCAACACACTTATCTCTCAGAACTGAACATGTGGAGAGAAGTACGTTCATCTAGCACAAAAGGAACGGACAGCAAGGTAAAGTATTACTCTGGTATTTCACTTTGTTTCCTAGTGCCGTTTTGAAGTTCATGCAGTTTTCAATGTAAAACTTATTTGGAGCTAGTAACTCCCCATATATATGTATGGATTGGAATTTGCAACTGAAAAGAAACTTTGTGTTCCCAACAAGCTAAGTGAAGGACGGCTTTCAACACATTTATCTCTCAGAACTGAGCATGTGGAGAGACGATCGTTCCTCTACCACAAAGGGAATGATTTGCAGGAGAAACTATTATTCTGGTTTCTCACTGTGTTTCCTAGTGCCGGATTGACGTTCCTGCAGTTTTCACGGTAAAGACGTGTTGGGGCTAGTACCTCCCCATATATATGTATGGAGTGGAGAATGTAACTGAAAAGAAATTTTGTGTTCCCAATAAGCTAGTTGAAGGACGGCTATCACACACAATTATCTCTCAGAACTTAGCATGTGCAGAGACGTTCGTTCATCCAGCACAAATGGAACGGGTAGTAGGAGAAACTATTACTCTGGTTTCTTACTGTGTTTCCTAGTGCCGGTTTGAAGTTCCTGCAATTTTCACTGTAAAACCGTGATGGAGTTAGTACGTCCCCATTTATATGTATGGAGTGGAGTATGCAACTGAAAATAAACTTTGTGTTCCCAGTAAGCTAGTTGAAGGACGGCTTTCACACACAATTAAATCTCAGAACTGAGCATGTGGAGAGACGTTCGTTCATCTAGCACAAAGGGAACGTGTTGCAAGAGAAACTTTTTCTCTGGTTTCTCAGTGTGTTTCCTAGTGCCGGTTTGAAGTTCCTGCAGATTTCACTGTAAAACCGATTTGGAACTAATACCTCCCCATGTATATATATGTGGGGTTGTATGCAACTGAAAAAAGTTTGTATTCCCAAAAAGCTAGGTCAAGGACGGGTTTCACACACACATATGTCTCAGAACTGAGCATGTGGAGAGACGTTCTTTCATCTAGCACAAAGGGATCGGGTTGCAGGAAAATTTTTACTCTGGTTTCTCACTGTGTTTCTTAGTGTCAGTTTGAAGTTCCTGCAGTTTTCACTGTAAAACCGTGTTGGAGCTGGTATCACTCCAGATATATGTATGGAGTGGTGTTTGCAACTGAAAAGAAAATTTGTGTTCCCAACAAGCTAGGTGAAGGACGACTTTCACACAGAATTATCTCTCAAAACTGTGCATGTTGGGGTACGTTCGTTCATCTAGCACAAAGGGAACGGGTTGCAGGAGAAACATTTACTCTGGCTTCTCAGTGTGTTTCCTAGTGCCGGTTTGAAATTCCTGCAGTTTTCACGGAAAAAATCGAGTTGGAGCTAGTACTTCCCCATATATATGTATGGATTGGAGTATGCAACTGAAAAGAAACTTTGTGTTCCCTGTAAGCAAGGTGAAGGACGGCTTTCACACAAAATTACCTCTCAGAACTGAGCATGTGGAGAGACGTTCGTTCATCTGTCACAAAGTTAACGGACAGCAAGGGAAACTTTTACTCTGGTTTTCACTGTGTTTCCTAGTGCCGGTTAGAAGTTCATGCAGGTTTCACTGTAAAAGATATTTGGAGCTAGTACCTCCCCATATATATGTGTGGAATGGAGTTTGCAAATGAAAAGAAACTTTGTTTTCCCAACAAGCTAGGTGAAGGACGGCTTTCACACACAATTATCTCTCAGAACTGAGCATGTTGAGAGACGTTCGTTCATTTACCACAAAGGGAACGGATAGCAAGGGAAAATTTTACTCTGGTTTTTCAATGAGTTTCCTAGTGCCGCTTTGAATTTGCTGCAGTTTTCACTTTAAAACCGAGTTAGAGCTTGTAACATCCCATATATATGTATGGAGTAGAGTTTGCAACTGAAAAGAAACTTTGTGTTCTCGACAAGTTAAATGAAGGACTGCTTTCACACACACTTATCTCTCAGAACTGAGCATGTGGAGAGACGTTCGTTCATCTAGCACAAAGGGAATGATTTGAAGGAGAAACTTTTACTGTGGATTCTCTGTGTGTATCCTAGTGCCGGTTTGAAGTTCCTGCAGATTTCACGGTAAAACCTAGTTGGAGCTAGTAACTCCCCATATATATGTACGGAGTGGAGTATGCATCTGAAAAGAAACTTTGTGTTCCCAACAAGCTAAGTGAAGGACGGCTTTCAACACATTTATCTCTCAGAACTGAGCATGTGGAGAGACGTTCGTTCATCTAGCACAAATGGAACGGGTAGCAATGAAACATTTACTCTGGTTATTCACTGTGTTTCAAAGTGCCGATTTGAAGTTCATGTAGTTTTCACTGTAAAACCAATTTGGAGCTAGTACCTCCCCATATATATGTATGGAGTGGGATTGCAACTGAAAAGAAAATTTGTGATCCCAACAATCTAGGTGAAGGATGGCTTTCAACACACTTATCTTTCAGAACTGTGCATGTGGAGAGACGTTCGTTCATCTAGCACAAATGGAACGGGTAGCAAGGAAACATTTACTCTGGTTATTCACTTTGTTTCAAAGTGCCGATTTGAAGTTCATGTAGTTTTCAGTGTAAAACCTAGTTGGATCTAGTACCTCCCCATATATATGTATGGAGTGGGATTGCAACTGAAAAGAAATTTTGTGATCCCAACAAGCTAGGTGAAGGACGGCTTTCAACACACTTATCTTTCAGAACTGTGCATGTGGAGAGAGGTTCGTTCATCTAGCACAAAAAAACGGACAGCAAGGTAAAGTATTACTCTGGTTTTTCACTTTGTTTTCTAGTGCCGGTTTGAAGTTCATGCAGTTTTCACTGTAAAACATATTTGGAGCTAGTAACTTCTCATATATCTGTATGGATTGGAATTTGCAAATGAAAAGAAACTTTGTGTTCCCAACAAGCTAAGTGAAGGACGGCTTTCAACACATTTATCTCTCAGAACTGAGCATGTGGAGAGACGTTCGTTCATCTAGCACAAATGGAACGGGTAGCCAGGAAACATTTACTCTGGTTATTCACTGTGTTTCAAAGTGCCGATTTGAAGTTCATGTAGTTTTCACTGTAAAACCAAGTTGGAGCTAGCACCTCCCCATATATATGTATGGAGTGGGATTGCAACTGAAAAGAAAATTTGTGATCCCAACAAGCTAGGTGAAGGACAGCTTTCAACACACTTATCTTTCAGAACTGTGCATGTGGAGAGACGTTCGTTCATCTAGCACAAATGGAACGGGTAGCAAGGAAACATTTACTCTGGTTATTCACTTTGTTTCAAAGTGCCGATTTGAAGTTCATGTAGTTTTCACTGTAAAACCTAGTTGGAGCTAGTACCTCCCCATATATATGTATGGAGTGGGATTGCAACTGAAAAGAAAGTTTGTGATCCCAACAAGCTAGGTGAAGGACGGCTTTCAACACATTTATCTCTCAGAACTGAGCATGTGGAGACACGTTCGTTCCTCTACCACAAAGGGAATGATTTGCAGGAGAAACTATTATTCTGGTTTCTCACTGTGTTTCCTAGTGCCGGTTTGACGTTCCTGCAGTTTTCACGGTAAAGCCGTGTTGGGGCTAGTACGTCCCCATATATATGTATGGAGTGGAGAATGTAACTGAAAAGAAAGTTCGTGTTCCCAATAAGCTAGTTGAAGTACGGCTTTCACACACAATTATCTCTCAAAACTGAGCATGTGCAGAGACGTTCTTTCATCCAGCACAAATGGAACGGGTAGCAGGAGAAACTATTACTCTGGTTTCTTACTGTGTTTCCTAGTGCCGGTTTGAAGTTCCTGCAAATTTCACTGTAAAACAGTGATGGAGTTAGTACCTCCCCATATATATGTATGGAGTGGAATATGCAACTGAAAAGAAACATTGTGTTCCCAACAGGCTAGGTTAAGGACGGCTATCACAAAAACTTATCTCTCAGAACTTATCATGTGGAGAGACATTCGTTCATCTATCACAAAGGGAACGGTTTGCAGGAGAAACATTTACTCTGGTTTCTCAGTGTGTTTCCTAGTGCCGGGTTGAAGTTCCTGCATTTTCACGGTAAAACCGAGATGGAGCTAGTACCTCCCCATATATATGCATGGATTGGAGTATGCAACTGAAAAGAAACTTTGTGTTCCCAATAAGCTAGGTGAAGGACGGCATTCACACACAATTTTTTCTCAGAATTGAGCATGTGGAGAGACGTTCGTTCATCTAGCACAAAGGTAACGGGTAGCAAGGGAAACTTTTACTCTGGTTTTTCACTGTGTTTCCTAGTGCCGGTTTGAAGTTCCTGCAGTTTTCAATGTAAAATTTTGTTGGATGTAGTACCTACTCATATATATGTATGGAGTGGAGATGGCAACTTAAAAGAATGTTTGTTTTCCCAACAAGCTAAGTGAAGGACGGCTTTCAACACATTTATCTCTCAGAACTGAGCATGTGGAGAGACGTTCGTTCATCTAGCACAAAGGGAACGGGTAGCAAGGAAACATTTACTCTGGTTTTTCACTGTGTTTCAAAGTGCCAATTTGAAGTTCATGTAGTTTTCACTGTAAAACCTAGTTGGAGCTAGTACCTCCCCATATATATGTATGGAGTGGGATTGCAACTGAAAAGAAAGTTTGTGATCCCAACAAGCTAGGTGAAGGATGGCTTTCAACACACTTATCTCTCAGAACTGAACATGTGGAGAGAAGTACGTTCATCTAGCACAAAGGGAACGGACAGCAAGGTAAAGTATTACTCTGGTATTTCACTTTGTTTCCTAGTGCCGGTTTGAAGTTCATGCAGTTTTCACTGTAAAACATATTTGGAACTAGTACCTCCACATATATCTGTATGGATTGGAATTTGCAAATGAAAAGAAACTTTGTGTTCCCAACAAGCTAAGTGAAGGACGGCTTTCAACACATTTATCCCTCAGAACTGAGCATGTGGAGAGACGTTCGTTCCTCTACCACAAAGGGAATGATTTGCAGGAGAAACTATTATTCTGGTTTCTCACTGTGTTTCCTAGTGCCGGATTGACGTTCCTGCAGTTTTCATGGTAAAGACATGTTGGGGCTAGTACCTACCCATATATATGTATGGAGTGGAGAATGTAACTGAAAAGAAATTTTGTGTTCCCAATAAGCTAGTTGAAGGACGGCTATCACACACAATTATCTCTCAGAACTTAGCATGTGCAGAGACGTTCGTTCATCCAGCACAAATGGAACGGGTAGCAGGAGAAACTAATACTCTGGTTTCTTACTGTGTTTCCTAGTGCCGGTTTGAAGTTCCTGCAATTTTCACTGTAAAACCGTGATGGAGTTAGTACCCTCCCCATATATATGTATGGAGTGGAGTATGCAACTGAAAAGAAACTTTGTGTTCCCAGTAAGCTAGTTGAAGGACGGCTTTCACACACAATTAAGTCTCAGAACTGAGCATGTGGAGAGACGTTCGTTCATCTAGCACAAATGGAACGGGTAGTAGGAGAAACTATTACTCTGGTTTTTCACTGTGTTTCAAAGTGCCGATTTTAAGTTCATGCAGTTTTCATTGTAAAACATAGTTGGAGCTAGTACCTCCCCATATATATGTATGGAGTGGCATTGCAACTGAAAAGAAAGTTTGTGATCCCAACAAGCTAGGTCAAGGACGGCTTTCACACACACTTATCACTCAGAACTGAGCATGTGGAGAGACTTTCTTTCATCTAGCACAAAGGGAACGTGTTGCAAGAGAAACTTTTTCTCTGGTTTCTCAGTGTGTTTCCTAGTGCCGGTTTGAAGTTCCTGCAGATTTCACTGTAAAACCGATTTGGAACTAATACCTCCCCATGTATATATGTGGGGTTGTATGCAACTGAAAAAAACTTTGTATTCCCAAAAAGCTAGGTCAAGGACGGCTTTCACACACACATATGTCTCAGAACTGAGCATGTGGAGAGACGTTCTTTCATCTAGCACAAAGGGATCGGGTTGCAGGAAAACTTTTACTCTGGTTTCTCACTGTGTTTCTTAGTGTCAGTTTGAAGTTCCTGCAGTTTTCACTGTAAAACCGTGTTGGAGCTGGTATCACTCCAGATATATGTATGGAGTGGTGTTTGCAACTGAAAAGAAAATTTGTGTTCCCAACAAGCTAGGTGAAGGACGACTTTCACACAGAATTATCTCTCAAAACTGTGCATGTTGGGGTACGTTCGTTCATCTAGCACAAAGGGAACGGTTTGCAGGAGAAACATTTACTCTGGCTTCTCAGTGTGTTTCCTAGTGCCGGTTTGAAATTCCTGCAGTTTTCACGGAAAAATCGAGTTGGAGCTAGTACTTCCCCATATATATGTATGGATTGGAGTATGCAACTGAAAAGAAACTTTGTGTTCCCTGTAAGCAAGGTGAAGGACGGCTTTCACATAAAATTACCTCTCAGAACTGAGCATGTGGAGAGACGTTCGTTCATCTATCACAAAGTTAACGGACAGCAAGTGAAACTTTTACTCTGGTTTTCACTGTGTTTCCTAGTGCCGGTTAGAAGTTCATGCAGGTTTCACTGTAAAACATATTTGGAGCTAGCACCTCCCCATATATATGTGTGGAATGGAGTTTGCAAATGAAAAGAAACTTTGTTTTCCCAACAAGCTAGGTGAAGGACGGCTTTCACACACAATTATCTCTCAGAACTGAGCATGTTGAGAGACGTTCGTTCATTTACCACAAAGGGAACGGATAGCAAGGGAAACTTTTACTCTGGTTTTTCAATGAGTTTCCTAGTGCCGCTTTGAATTTGCTGCAGTTTTCACTGTAAAACCGAGTTAGAGCTTGTAACATCCCATATATATGTATGGAGTAGAGTTTGCAACTGAAAAGAAACTTTGTGTTCTCGACAAGTTAAATGAAGGACTGCTTTCACACACACTTATCTCTCAGAACTGAGCATGTGGAGAGACGTTCGTTCATCTAGCACAAAGGGAATGATTTGAAGGAGAAACTTTTACTGTGGTTTCTCAGTGTGTTTCCTAGTGCCGGTTTGAAGTTCCTGCAGATTTCACGGTAAAACCTAGTTGGAGCTAGTAACTCCCCATATATATGTACGGAGTGGAGTATGCATCTGAAAAGAAACTTTGTGTTCCCAACAAGCTAAGTGAAGGACGGCTTTCAACACATTTATCTCTCAGAACTGAGCATGTGGAGAGACGTTCGTTCATCTAGCACAAATGGAACGGGTAGCAATGAAACATTTACTCTGGTTATTCACTGTGTTTCAAAGTGCCGAATTGAAGTTCATGTAGTTTTCACTGTAAAACCAATTTGGAGCTAGTACCTCCCCATATATATGTATGGAGTGGGATTGCAACTGAAAAGAAAATTTGTGATCCCAACAATCCAGGTGAAGGATGGCTTTCAACACACTTATCTTTCAGAACTGTGCATGTGGAGAGACGTTCGTTCATCTAGCACAAATGGAACGGGTAGCAAGGAAACATTTACTCTGGTTATTCACTTTGTTTCAAAGTGCCGATTTGAAGTTCATGTAGTTTTCACTGTAAAACCTAGTTGAATCTAGTACCTCCCCATATATATGTATGGAGTGGGATTGTAACTGAAAAGAAATTTTGTGATCCCAACAAGCTAGGTGAAGGACGGCTTTCAACACACTTATCTTTCAGAACTGTGCATGTGGAGAGACGTTCGTTCATCTAGCACAAAAAGAACGGACAGCAAGGTAAAGTATTACTCTGGTTTTTCACTTTGTTTTCTAGTGCCGGTTTGAAGTTCATGCAGTTTTCACTGTAAAACATATTTGGAGCTAGTAACTTCTCATATGTCTGTATGGATTGGAATTTGCAAATGAAAAGAAACTTTGTGTTCCCAACAAGCTAAGTGAAGGACGGCTTTCAACACATTTATCTCTCAGAACTGAGCATGTGGAGAGACGATCGTTCCTCTACCACAAAGGGAATGATTTGCAGGAGAAACTATTATTCTGGTTTCTCACTGTGTTTCCTAGTGCCGGATTGACGTTCCTGCAGTTTTCACGGTAAAGACGTGTTGGGGCTAGTACCTCCCCATATATATGTATGGAGTGGAGAATGTAACTGAAAAGAAATTTTGTGTTCCCAATAAGCTAGTTGAAGGACGGCTATCACACACAATTATCTCTCAGAACTTAGCATGTGCAGAGACGTTCGTTCATCCAGCACAAATGGAACGGGTAGTAGGAGAAACTATTACTCTGGTTTCTTACTGTGTTTCCTAGTGCCGGTTTGAAGTTCCTGCAATTTTCACTGTAAAACCGTGATGGAGTTAGTACGTCCCCATTTATATGTATGGAGTGGAGTATGCAACTGAAAATAAACTTTGTGTTCCCAGTAAGCTAGTTGAAGGACGGCTTTCACACACAATTAAATCTCAGAACTGAGCATGTGGAGAGACGTTCGTTCATCTAGCACAAAGGGAACGTGTTGCAAGAGAAACTTTTTCTCTGGTTTCTCAGTGTGTTTCCTAGTGCCGGTTTGAAGTTCCTGCAGATTTCACTGTAAAACCGATTTGGAACTAATACCTCCCCATGTATATATATGTGGGGTTGTATGCAACTGAAAAAAGTTTGTATTCCCAAAAAGCTAGGTCAAGGACGGGTTTCACACACACATATGTCTCAGAACTGAGCATGTGGAGAGACGTTCTTTCATCTAGCACAAAGGGATCGGGTTGCAGGAAAACTTTTACTCTGGTTTCTCACTGTGTTTCTTAGTGTCAGTTTGAAGTTCCTGCAGTTTTCACTGTAAAACCGTGTTGGAGCTGGTATCACTCCAGATATATGTATGGAGTGGTGTTTGCAACTGAAAAGAAAATTTGTGTTCCCAACAAGCTAGGTGAAGGACGACTTTCACACAGAATTATCTCTCAAAATTGTGCATGTTGGGGTACGTTCGTTCATCTAGCACAAAGGGAACGGGTTGCAGGAGAAACATTTACTCTGGCTTCTCAGTGTGTTTCCTAGTGCCGGTTTGAAATTCCTGCAGTTTTCACGGAAAAATCGAGTTGGAGCTAGTACTTCCCCATATATATGTATGGATTGGAGTATGCAACTGAAAAGAAACTTTGTGTTCCCTGTAAGCAAGGTGAAGGACGGCTTTCACACAAAATTACCTCTCAGAACTGAGCATGTGGAGAGACGTTCGTTCATCTGTCACAAAGTTAACGGACAGCAAGGGAAACTTTTACTCTGGTTTTCACTGTGTTTCCTAGTGCCGGTTAGAAGTTCATGCAGGTTTCACTGTAAAAGATATTTGGAGCTAGTAACTCCCCATATATATGTGTGGAATGGAGTTTGCAAATGAAAAGAAACTTTGTTTTCCCAACAAGCTAGGTGAAGGACGGCTTTCACACACAATTATCTCTCAGAACTGAGCATGTTGAGAGACGTTCGTTCATTTACCACAAAGGGAACGGATAGCAAGGGAAAATTTTACTCTGGTTTTCAATGAGTTTCCTAGTGCCGCTTTGAATTTGCTGCAGTTTTCACTTTAAAACCGAGTTAGAGCTTGTAACATCCCATATATATGTATGGAGTAGAGTTTGCAACTGAAAAGAAACTTTGTGTTCTCGACAAGTTAAATGAAGGACTGCTTTCACACACACTTATCTCTCAGAACTGAGCATGTGGAGAGACGTTCGTTCATCTAGCACAAAGGGAATGATTTGAAGGAGAAACTTTTACTGTGGATTCTCTGTGTGTATCCTAGTGCCGGTTTGAAGTTCCTGCAGATTTCACGGTAAAACCTAGTTGGAGCTAGTAACTCCCCATATATATGTACGGAGTGGAGTATGCATCTGAAAAGAAACTTTGTGTTCCCAACAAGCTAAGTGAAGGACGGCTTTCAACACATTTATCTCTCAGAACTGAGCATGTGGAGAGACGTTCGTTCATCTAGCACAAATGGAACGGGTAGCAATGAAACATTTACTCTGGTTATTCACTGTGTTTCAAAGTGCCGATTTGAAGTTCATGTAGTTTTCACTGTAAAACCAATTTGGAGCTAGTACCTCCCCATATATATGTATGGAGTGGGATTGCAACTGAAAAGAAAATTTGTGATCCCAACAATCTAGGTGAAGGATGGCTTTCAACACACTTATCTTTCAGAACTGTGCATGTGGAGAGACGTTCGTTCATCTAGCACAAATGGAACGGGTAGCAAGGAAACATTTACTCTGGTTATTCACTTTGTTTCAAAGTGCCGATTTGAAGTTCATGTAGTTTTCACTGTAAAACCTAGTTGGATCTAGTACCTCCCCATATATATGTATGGAGTGGGATTGCAACTGAAAAGAAAGTTGTGATCCCAACAAGCTAGGTGAAGGACGGCTTTCAACACACTTATCTTTCAGAACTGTGCATGTGGAGAGAGGTTCGTTCATCTAGCACAAAAAAACGGACAGCAAGGTAAAGTATTACTCTGGTTTTTCACTTTGTTTTCTAGTGCCGGTTTGAAGTTCATGCAGTTTTCACTGTAAAACATATTTGGAGCTAGTAACTTCTCATATATCTGTATGGATTGGAATTTGCAAATGAAAAGAAACTTTGTGTTCCCAACAAGCTAAGTGAAGGACGGCTTCAACACATTTATCTCTCAGAACTGAGCATGTGGAGAGACGTTCGTTCATCTAGCACAAATGGAACGGGTAGCCAGGAAACATTACTCTGGTTATTCACTGTGTTTCAAAGTGCCGATTTGAAGTTCATGTAGTTTTCACTGTAAAACCAAGTTGGAGCTAGTACCTCCCCATATATATGTATGGAGTGGGATTGCAACTGAAAAGAAAATTTGTGATCCCAACAAGCTAGGTGAAGGACAGCTTTCAACACACTTATCTTTCAGAACTGTGCATGTGGAGAGACGTTCGTTCATCTAGCACAAATGGAACGGGTAGCAAGGAAACATTTACTCTGGTTATTCACTTTGTTTCAAAGTGCCGATTTGAAGTTCATGTAGTTTTCACTGTAAAACCTAGTTGGAGCTAGTACCTCCCCATATATATGTATGGAGTGGGATTGCAACTGAAAAGAAAGTTTGTGATCCCAACAAGCTAGGTGAAGGACGGCTTTCAACACATTTATCTCTCAGAACTGAGCATGTGGAGACACGTTCGTTCCTCTACCACAAAGGGAATGATTTGCAGGAGAAACTATTATTCTGGTTTCTCACTGTGTTTCCTAGTGCCGGTTTGACGTTCCTGCAGTTTTCACGGTAAAGCCGTGTTGGGGCTAGTACGTCCCCATATATATGTATGGAGTGGAGAATGTAACTGAAAAGAAAGTTCGTGTTCCCAATAAGCTAGTTGAAGTACGGCTTTCACACACAATTATCTCTCAAAACTGAGCATGTGCAGAGACGTTCTTTCATCCAGCACAAATGGAACGGGTAGCAGGAGAAACTATTACTCTGGTTTCTTACTGTGTTTCCTAGTGCCGGTTTGAAGTTCCTGCAAATTTCACTGTAAAACAGTGATGGAGTTAGTACCTCCCCATATATATGTATGGAGTGGAATATGCAACTGAAAAGAAACATTGTGTTCCCAACAGGCTAGGTTAAGGACGGCTATCACAAAAACTTATCTCTCAGAACTTATCATGTGGAGAGACATTCGTTCATCTATCACAAAGGGAACGGTTTGCAGGAGAAACATTTACTCTGGTTTCTCAGTGTGTTTCCTAGTGCCGGGTTGAAGTTCCTGCATTTTCACGGTAAAACCGAGATGGAGCTAGTACCTCCCCATATATATGCATGGATTGGAGTATGCAACTGAAAAGAAACTTTGTGTTCCCAATAAGCTAGGTGAAGGACGGCATTCACACACAATTATTTCTCAGAATTGAGCATGTGGAGAGACGTTCGTTCATCTAGCACAAAGGTAACGGGTAGCAAGGGAAACTTTTACTCTGGTTTTTCACTGTGTTTCCTAGTGCCGGTTTGAAGTTCCTGCAGTTTTCAATGTAAAATTTAGTTGGATGTAGTACCTCCTCATATATATGTATGGAGTGGAGATGGCAACTTAAAAGAATGTTTGTTTTCCCAACAAGCTAAGTGAAGGACGGCTTTCAACACATTTATCTCTCAGAACTGAGCATGTGGAGAGACGTTCGTTCATCTAGCACAAAGGGAACGGGTAGCAATGAAACATTTACTCTGGTTTTTCACTGTGTTTCAAAGTGCCAATTTGAAGTTCATGTAGTTTTCACTGTTAAACCTAGTTGGAGCTAGTACCTCCCCATATATATGTATGGAGTGGGATTGCAACTGAAAAGAAAGTTTGTGATCCCAACAAGCTAGGTGAAGGATGGCTTTCAACACACTTATCTCTCAGAACTGAACATGTGGAGAGAAGTACGTTCATCTAGCACAAAGGGAACGGACAGCAAGTAAAGTATTACTCTGGTATTTCACGTTGTTTCCTAGTGCCGTTTTGAAGTTCATGCTGTTTTCAATGTAAAACTTATTTGGAGCTAGTAACTCCCCATATATATGTATGGATTGGAATTTGCAACTTAAAAGAATCTTTGTGTTCCCAACAAGCTTGGTGAAGGACAGCTTTCAACACACTTATCTTTCAGAACTGTGCATGTGGAGAGACGTTCGTTCCTCTACCACAAAGGGAATGATTTGCAGGAGAAACTATTATTCTGGTTTCTCACTGTGTTTCCTAGTGCCGGATTGACGTTCCTGCAGTTTTCATGGTAAAGACATGTTGCGGCTAGTACCTACCCATATATATGTATGGAGTGGAGAATGTAACTGAAAAGAAATTTTGTGTTCCCAATAAGCTAGTTGAAGGACGGCTATCACACACAATTATCTCTCAGAACTTAGCATGTGCAGAGACGTTCGTTCATCCAGCACAAATGGAACGGGTAGCAGGAGAAACTAATACTCTGGTTTCTTACTGTGTTTCCTAGTGCCGGTTTGAAGTTCCTGCAATTTTCACTGTAAAACCGTGATGGAGTTAGTACCTCCCCATATATATGTATGGAGTGGAGTATGCAACTGAAAAGAAACTTTGTGTTCCCAGTAAGCTAGTTGAAGGACGGCTTTCACACACAATTAAGTCTCAGAACTGAGCATGTGGAGAGACGTTCGTTCATCCAGCACAAATGGAACGGGTAGTAGGAGAAACTATTACTCTGGTTTTTCACTGTGTTTCAAAGTGCCGATTTAAGTTCATGCAGTTTTCATTGTAAAACATAGTTGGAGCTAGTACCTCCCCATATATATGTATGGAGTGGCATTGCAACTGAAAAGAAAGTTTGTGATCCCAACAAGCTAGGTCAAGGACGGCTTTCACACACACTTAACACTCAGAACTGAGCATGTGGAGAGACTTTCTTTCATCTAGCACAAAGGGAACGTGTTGCAAGAGAAACATTTTCTCTGGTTTCTCAGTGTGTTTCCTAGTGCCGGATTGAAGTTCCTGCAGATTTCACTGTAAAACCGATTTGGAACTAATACATCCCCATATATATATATGTGGGGTAGTATGCAACTGAAAAAAAGTTTGTGTTCCCAACAAGCTAGGTCAAGGACGGCTTTCACACACACATATGTCTCAGAACTGAGCATGTGGAGAGACGTTCTTTCATCTAGCACAAAGGGATCGGGTTGCAGGAAAACTTTTACTCTGGTTTCTCACTGTGTTTCTTAGTGCCAGGTTGAAGTTCCTGCAGTTTTCACTGTAAAACCGTGTTGGAGCTGGTATCACCCCAGATATATGTATGGAGTGGTGTTTGCAATTGAAAAGAAAATTTGTGTTCCCAACAAGCTAGGTGAAGGACGACTTTCACACACAATTATCTCTCAAAACTGTGCATGTTGGGGTACGTTCGTTCATCTAGCACAAAGGGAACGGGTTGCAGGAGAAACATTTACTCTGGCTTCTCAGTGTGTTTCCTAGTGCCGGTTTGAAATTCCTGCAGTTTTTCACGGTAAAATCGAGTTGGAGCTAGTACTTCCCCATATATATGTATGGAGTGGAGTATGTAACTGAAAAGAAACTTTGTGTTCCCTGTAAGCAAGGTGAAGGACGGCTTTCACTCAAAATTAACTCTCAGAACTGAGCATGTGGAGAGACGTTCGTTCATCTATCACAAAGTTAACGGACAGCAAGGGAAACTTTTACTCTGGTTTTCACTGTGTTTCCTAGTGCCGGTTAGAAGTTCATGCAGGTTTCACTGTAAAACATATTTGGAGCTAGTACCTCCCCATATATATGTGTGGAATGGAGTTTGCAAATGAAAAGAAACTTTGTTTTCCCAACAAGCTAGGTGAAGGACGGCTTCACACACAATTATCTCTCAGAACTGAGCATGTGGAGAGACGTTCGTTCATTTAGCACAAAGGGAACGGATAGCAAGGGAAACTTTTATTCTGGTTTTTCACTGAGTTTCCTAGTGCCGCTTTGAATTTGCTGCAGTTTTCACTGTAAAACCGAGTTAGAGCTTGTAACATCCCATATATATGTATGGATTAGAGTTTGCAACTGAAAAGAAACTTTGTGTTCTCGACAAGTTACGTGAAGGACTGCTTTCACACACACTTATCTCTCAGAACTGAGCATGTGGAGAGACGTTCGTTCATCTAGCACAAAGGGAATGATTTGAAGGAGAAACTTTTACTGTGGTTTCTCAGTGTGTTTCCTAGTGCCGGTTTGAAGTTCCTGCAGATTTCACGGTAAAACCTAGTTGGAGCTAGTAACTCCCCATATAAATGTACGGAGTAGAGTATGCATCTGAAAAGAAACTTTGTGTTCCCAACAAGCTAAGTGAAGGACGGCTTTCAACACATTTATCTCTCAGAACTGAGCATGTGGAGAGACGTTCGTTAATCTAGCACAAAGGGAACGGGTAACAAGTAAACATTTACTCTGGTTATTCACTGTGTTTCAAAGTGCCGAATTGAAGTTCATGTAGTTTTCACTGTAAAACCAATTTGGAGCTAGTACCTCCCCATATATATGTATGGAGTGGGATTGCAACTGAAAAGAAAGTTTGTGATCCCAACAAGCTAGGTGAAGTAGAGCTTTCACACACACTTATCTCTCAGAACTGAGCATGTGGAGAGAATTTCGTTCATCTAGCACAAAGGGAACGGGTAGCAAGGAAACATTTACTCTGGTTATTCACTGTGTTTCAAAGTGCCGATTTGAAGTTCATGTAGTTTTCACTGTAAAACCTTGTTGGAGCTAGTACCTCCCCATATATATGTATGGAGTGGGATTGCAACTGAAAAGAAAGTTTGTGATCCCAACAAGCTAGGTGAAGGACGGCTATCAACACACTTATCTCTCAGAACTGAACATGTGGAGAGAAGTACGTTCATCTAGCACAAAAAGAACGGAAAGCAAGGTAAAGTATTACTCTGGTATTTCACTTTGTTTCCTAGTGCCGGTTTGAAGTTCATGATTTTTCACTGTAAAAAATTTTTGGAGCTAGTACCTCCCCATATATATGTATGGATTGGAATTTGCAACTGAAAAGAATCTTTGTGTTCCCAACAAGCTAGGTGAAGGACGGCTTTCACACACAATTATATCTTAGGACTGAGCATGTGGAGAGATTTTCGTTCATCTAGCACAAAGTGAACGGATAGCAAAGGAAACTTTTACTCTGTTTTTTCACTGTGTTTCAAAGTCCCGGTGTGACGTTCCTGAAGTTTTCACTGTAAAACCGAGTTGGAGCTGGTAACACCCCGTATATTAGTATGGAGTGGAGTTTGCAACTGAAAAGAAACTTTGTGTTCCCAACAAGCTAGGTGAAAGACAGCTTTCAACACACTTATCTTTCAGAACTGTGCATGTGGAGAGACGTTCGTTCATCTAGCACAAAGGGAACGAAGAGCAAGGTGAAGTATTACTCTGGTTTTTCACTTTGTTTCCTAGTGCCGTTTTGAAGTTCATGCAGTTTTCATTGTAAAACATATTTGGAGCTAGTACCTCCACATATATATGTATGGATTGGAATTTGCTAATGAAAAGAAACTTTGTGTTCCCAAACAAGCTAAGTGAAGTACGGCTTTCAACACATTTATCTCTCAGAACTTAGCATGTGGAGAGAAGTTCGTTCATCTATCACAAAGGGAAATGTTTGCAGGAGAAACATTTACTCTGGTTTCTCAGTGTGTTTCCTAGTGCCGGGTTGAAGTTCCTGCCGTTTTCACGGAAAAACCGTGTTGGGGCTTGGACCTCCCCATATATATGTATGGATTGGGGTATGCAACTGAAAAGAAACTTTGTGTTCCCAATAAGATATGTGAAGGACGGCTTTCACACACAATTATCTCTCAGATGTGAGCATGTGGAGAGACTTTCGTTCATCTAGAACAAAGGAAACCGATAGCAAGTGAAACTATTACTCTGGTTTCTCACTGTGTTTCCTAGTGCCACTTTAATTTGCTGCAGTTTTCACTGTAAAACCGAGTTGAGATAGTACCTTCCCATATATATATATGGAGTAGAGTTTGAAACTGAAAAGAAACTTTGTGTTCTCAACAAGCTAGGTGATGTAAGGATTTCACACACACTTATTTCTCAGTAATGAGCATGTGCAGAGACGTTCGTTCATCTAGCACAAAGGGAACGTGTAGCTGGAGAAACTATTACTCTGGTTTCTTACTGTGATTCCTAGTGCCGTTTTGAAGTTCCTGCAATTTTCACTGTAAAGCCGTGATGGAACTAGTACCTCCCCATATATATGTGTGGAGTGGAGTTTGCAAATGAAAAGAAACTTTGTGTTCCCAACAAGCTAGGTGAAGGACGGCTTTCACACACACTTATCTCTCAGAACTGAGCATGTGGAGACACGTTCGTTCCTCTACCACAAATGGAATGATTTGCAGGAGAAACTATTATTCTGGTTTCTCACTGTGTTTCCTAGTGCCGGTTTGACGTTCCTGCAGTTTTCACGGTAAAGCCGTGTTGGGGCTAGTACGTCCCCATATATATGTATGGAGTGGAGAATGTAACTGAAAAGAAAGTTCGTGTTCCCAATAAGCTAGTTGAAGTACGGCTTTCACACACAATTATCTCTCAAAACTGAGCATGTGCAGAGACGTTCTTTCATCCAGCACAAATGGAACGGGTAGCAGGAGAAACTATTACTCTGGTTTCTTACTGTGTTTCCTAGTGCCGGTTTGAAGTTCCTGCAAATTTTACTGTAAAACAGTGATGGAGTTAGTACCTCCCCATATATATGTATGGAGTGGAATATGCAACTGAAAAGAAACATTGTGTTCCCAACAGGCTAGGTTAAGGACGGCTATCACAAAAACTTATCTCTCAGAACTTATCATGTGGAGAGACATTCGTTCATCTATCACAAAGGGAACGGTTTGCAGGAGAAACATTTACTCTGGTTTCTCAGTGTGTTTCCTAGTGCCGGGTTGAAGTTCCTGCATTTTCACGGTAAAACCGAGATGGAGCTAGTACCTCCCCATATATATGCATGGATTGGAGTATGCAACTGAAAAGAAACTTTGTGTTCCCAATAAGCTAGGTGAAGGACGGCATTCACACACAATTATTTCTCAGAATTGAGCATGTGGAGAGACGTTCGTTCATCTAGCACAAAGGTAACGGGTAGCAAGGGAAATTTTTACTCTGGTTTTTCACTGTGTTTCCTAGTGCCGGTTTGAAGTTCCTGCAGTTTTCAATGTAAAATTTAGTTGGATGTAGTACCTCCTCATATATATGTATGGAGTGGAGATGGCAACTTAAAAGAATGTTTGTTTTCCCAACAAGCTAATTGAAGGACGGCTTTCAACACATTTATCTCTCAGAACTGAGCATGTGGAGAGACGTTCGTTCATCTAGCACAAAGGGAACGGGTAGCAATGAAACATTTACTCTGGTTTTTCACTGTGTTTCAAAGTGCCAATTTGAAGTTCATGTAGTTTTCACTGTTAAACCTAGTTGGAGCTAGTACCTCCCCATATATATGTATGGAGTGGGATTGCAACTGAAAAGAAAGTTTGTGATTCCAACAAGCTAGGTGAAGGATGGCTTTCAACACACTTATCTCTCAGAACTGAACATGTGGAGAGAAGTACGTTCATCTATCACAAAGGGAACGGACAGCAAGGTAAAGTATTACTCTGGTATTTCACGTTGTTTCCTAGTGCCGTTTTGAAGTTCATGCTGTTTTCAATGTAAAATTTATTTGGAGCTAGTAACTCCTCATATATATGTATGGATTGGAATTTGCAACTGAAAAGAATCTTTGTGTTCCCAACAAGCTTGGTGAAGGACAGCTTTCAACACACTTATCTTTCAGAAATGTGCATGTGGAGAGACGTTCGTTCATCTAGCACAAAATGAACGGACAGCAAGGTAAAGTATTACTCTGGTTTTTCACTTTGTTTCCTAGTGCCGGTTTGAAGTTCATGCAGTTTTCACTGTAAAACATATTTGGAACTAGTACCTCCACATATATCTGAATGGATTGGAATTTGCAAATGAAAAGAAACTTTGTGTTCCCAACAAGCTAAGTGAAGGACGGCTTTCAACACATTTATCTCTCAGAACTGAGCATGTGGAGACACGTTCGTTCCTCTACCACAAAGGGAATGATTTGCAGGAGAAACTATTATTCTGGTTTCTCACTGTGTTTCCTAGTGCCGGATTGACGTTCCTGCAGTTTTCACGGTAAAGCAGTGTTGGGGCTAGTACGTCCCCATATATATGTATGGAGTGGAGAATGTAACTGAAAAGAAAGTTCGTGTTCCCAATAAGCTAGTTGAAGTACGGCTTTCACACACAATTATCTCTCAGAACTGAGCATATGCAGAGACGTTCTTTCATCCAGCACAAATGGAACGGGTAGCAGGAGAAACTATTACTCTGGTTTCTTACTGTGTTTCCTAGTGCCGGTTTGAAGTTCCTGCAAATTTCACTGTAAACAGTGATGGAGTTAGTACCTCCCCATATATATGTATGGAGTGGAATATGCAACTGAAAAGAAACATTGTGTTCCCAACAGGCTAGGTTAAGGACGGCTATCACAAAAACTTATCTCTCAGAACTTATCATGTGGAGAGACATTCGTTCATCTATCACAAAGGGAACGGTTTGCAGGAGAAACATTTACTCTGGTTTCTCAGTGTGTTTCCTAGTGCCGGGTTGAAGTTCCTGCATTTTCACGGTAAAACCGAGATGGAGCTAGTACCTCCCCATATATATGCATGGATTGGAGTATGCAACTGAAAAGAAACTTTGTGTTCCCAATAAGCTAGGTGAAGGACGGCATTCACACACAATTATTTCTCAGAATTGAGCATGTGGAGAGACGTTCGTTCATCTAGCACAAAGGTAACGGGTAACAAGGGAAACTTTTACTCTGGTTTTTCACTGTGTTTCCTAGTGCCGGTTTGAAGTTCCTGCAGTTTTCAATGTAAAATTTAGTTGGATGTAGTACCTCCTCATATATATGTATGGAGTGGAGATGGCAACTTAAAAGAATGTTTGTTTTCCCAACAAGCTAAGTGAAGGACGGCTTTCAACACATTTATCTCTCAGAACTGAGCATGTGGAGAGACGTTCGTTCATCTAGCACAAAGGGAACGGGTAGCAATGAAACATTTACTCTGGTTTTTCACTGTGTTTCAAAGTGCCAATTTGAAGTTCATGTAGTTTTCACTGTTAAACCTAGTTGGAGCTAGTACCTCCCCATATATATGTATGGAGTGGGATTGCAACTGAAAAGAAAGTTTGTGATCCCAACAAGCTAGGTGAAGGATGGCTTTCAACACACTTATCTCTCAGAACTGAACATGTGGAGAGAAGTACGTTCACCTAGCACAAAGGGAACGGACAGCAAGGTAAAGTATTACTCTGGTATTTCACGTTGTTTCCTAGTGCCGTTTTGAAGTTCATGCTGTTTTCAATGTAAAACTTATTTGGAGCTAGTAACTCCCCATATATATGTATGGATTGGAATTTGCAACTGAAAAGAATCTTTGTGTTCCCAACAAGCTTAGTGAAGGACAGCTTTCAACACACTTATCTTTCAGAACTGTGCATGTGGAGAGACGTTCGTTCATCTAGCACAAAATGAACGGACAGCAAGGTAAAGTATTACTCTGGTTTTTCACTTTGTTTCCTAGTGCCAGTTTGAAGTTCATGCAGTTTTCACTGTAAAACATATTTGGAACTAGTACCTCCACATATATCTGTATGGATTGGAATTTGCAAATGAAAAGAAACTTTGTGTTCCCAACAAGCTAAGTGAAGGACGGCTTTCAACACATTTATCTCTCAGAACTGAGCATGTGGAGAGACGTTCGTTCCTCTACCACAAAGGGAATGATTTGCAGGAGAAACTATTATTCTGGTTTCTCACTGTGTTTCCTAGTGCCGGATTGACGTTCCTGCAGTTTTCATGGTAAAGACATGTTGCGGCTAGTACCTACCCATATATATGTATGGAGTGGAGAATGTAACTGAAAAGAAATTTTGTGTTCCCAATAAGCTAGTTGAAGGACGGCTATCACACACAATTATCTCTCAGAACTTAGCATGTGCAGAGACGTTCGTTCATCCAGCACAAATGGAACGGGTAGCAGGAGAAACTAATACTCTGGTTTCTTACTGTGTTTCCTAGTGCCGGTTTGAAGTTCCTGCAATTTTCACTGTAAAACCGTGATGGAGTTAGTACCTCCCCATATATATGTATGGAGTGGAGTATGCAACTGAAAAGAAACTTTGTGTTCCCAGTAAGCTAGTTGAAGGACGGCTTTCACACACAATTAAGTCTCAGAACTGAGCATGTGGAGAGACGTTCGTACATCTAGCACAAAGGGAACGGACAGCAAGGGAAACTTTTACTCTGGTTTTTCACTGTGTTTCAAAGTGCCGATTTGAAGTTCATGCAGTTTTCATTGTAAAACATAGTTGGAGCTAGTACCTCCCCATATATATGTATGGAGTGGCATTGCAACTGAAAAGAAAGTTTGTGATCCCAACAAGCTAGGTCAAGGACGGCTTTCACACACACTTATCACTCAGAACTGAGCATGTGGAGAGACTTTCTTTCATCTAGCACAAAGGGAACGTGTTGCAAGAGAAACATTTTCTCTGGTTTCTCAGTGTGTTTCCTAGTGCCGGTTTGAAGTTCCTGCAGATTTCACTGTAAAACCGATTTGGAACTAATACCTCCCCATATATATATATGTGGGGTAGTATGCAACTGAAAAAAAGTTTGTGTTCCCAACAAGCTAGGTCAAGGACGGCTTTCACACACACATATGTCTCAGAACTGAGCATGTGGAGAGACGTTCTTTCATCTAGCACAAAGGGATCGGGTTGCAGGAAAACTTTTACTCTGGTTTCTCACTGTGTTTCTTAGTGCCAGATTGAAGTTCCTGCAGTTTTCACTGTAAAACCGTGTTGGAGCTGGTATCACCCCAGATATATGTATGGAGTGGTGTTTGCAACTGAAAAGAAAATTTGTGTTCCCAACAAGCTAGGTGAAGGACGACTTTCACACACAATTATCTCTCAAAACTGTGCATGTTGGGGTACGTTCGTTCATCTAGCACAAAGGGAACGGGTTGCAGGAGAAACATTTACTCTGGCTTCTCAGTGTGTTTCCTAGTGCCGGTTTGAAATTCCTGCAGTTTTCACGGTAAAATCGAGTTGAAGCTAGTACTTCCCCATATATATGTATGGAGTGGAGTATGTAACTGAAAAGAAACTTTGTGTTCCCTGTAAGCAAGGTGAAGGACGGCTTTCACTCAAAATTAACTCTCAGAACTGAGCATGTGGAGAGACGTTCGTTCATCTATCACAAAGTTAACGGACAGCAAGGGAAACTTTTACTCTGGTTTTCACTGTGTTTCCTAGTGCCGGTTAGAAGTTCATGCAGGTTTCACTGTAAAACATATTTGGAGCTAGTACCTCCCCATATATATGTGTGGAATGGAGTTTGCAAATGAAAAGAAACTTTGTTTTCCCAACAAGCTAGGTGAAGGACGGCTTCACACACAATTATCTCTCAGAACTGAGCATGTGGAGAGACGTTCGTTCATTTAGCACAAAGGGAACGGATAGCAAGGGAAACTTTTATTCTGGTTTTTCACTGAGTTTCCTAGTGCCGCTTTGAATTTGCTGCAGTTTTCACTGTAAAACCGAGTTAGAGCTTGTAACATCCCATATATATGTATGGATTAGAGTTTGCAACTGAAAAGAAACTTTGTGTTCTCGACAAGTTACGTGAAGGACTGCTTTCACACACACTTATCTCTCAGAACTGAGCATGTGGAGAGACGTTCGTTCATCTAGCACAAAGGGAATGATTTGAAGGAGAAACTTTTACTGTGGTTTCTCAGTGTGTTTCCTAGTGCCGGTTTGAAGTTCCTGCAGATTTCACGGTAAAACCTAGTTGGAGCTAGTAACTCCCCATATATATGTACGGAGTGGAGTATGCATCTGAAAAGAAACTTTGTGTTCCCAACAAGCTAAGTGAAGGACGGCTTTCAACACATTTATCTCTCAGAACTGAGCATGTGGAGAGACGTTCGTTAATCTAGCACAAAGGGAACGGGTAACAAGTAAACATTTACTCTGGTTATTCACTGTGTTTCAAAGTGCCGATTTGAAGTTCATGTAGTTTTCACTGTAAAACCTAGTTGGAGCTAGTACCTCCCCATATATATGTATGGAGTGGGATTGCAACTGAAAAGAAAGTTTGTGATCCCAACAAGCTAGGTGAAGTACAGCTTTCACACACACTTATCTCTCAGAACTGAGCATGTGGAGAGAATTTCGTTCATCTAGCACAAAGGGAACGGGTAGCAAGGAAACATTTACTCTGGTTATTCACTGTGTTTCAAAGTGCCGATTTGAAGTTCATGTAGTTTTCACTGTAAAACCTTGTTGGAGCTAGTACCTCCCCATATATATGTATGGAGTGGGATTGCAACTGAAAAGAAAGTTTGTGATCCCAACAAGCTAGGTGAAGGACGGCTTTCACACACAATTATATCTCAGGACTGAGCATGTGGAGAGATTTTCGTTCATCTAGCACAAAGTGAACGGATAGCAAAGGAAACTTTTACTCTGTTTTTTCACTGTGTTTCAAAGTCCCGGTGTGACGTTCCTGAAGTTTTCACTGTAAAACCGAGTTGGAGCTGGTAACACCCCGTATATTAGTATGGAGTGGGGTTTGCAACTGAAAAGATACTTTGTGTTCCCAACAAGCTAGGTGAAAGACAGCTTTCAACACACTTATCTTTCAAAACTGTGCATGTGGAGAGACGTTCGTTCATCTAGCACAAAGGGAACGAAGAGCAAGGTAAAGTATTACTCTGGTTTTTCACTTTGTTTCCTAGTGCCGTTTTGAAGTTCATGCAGTTTTCATTGTAAAACATATTTGGAGCTAGTACCTCCACATATATATGTATGGATTGGAATTTGCTAATGAAAAGAAACTTTGTGTTCCCAAACAAGCTAAGTGAAGTACGGCTTTCAACACATTTATCTCTCAGAACTTAGCATGTGGAGAGAAGTTCGTTCATCTATCACTAAGGGAAATGTTTGCAGGAGAAACATTTACTCTGGTTTCTCAGTGTGTTTCCTAGTGCCGGGTTGAAGTTCCTGCCGTTTTCACGGAAAAACCGTGTTGGAGCTTGGACCTCCCCATATATATGTATGGATTGGGGTATGCAACTGAAAAGAAACTTTGTGTTCCCAATAAGATATGTGAAGGAAGGCTTTCACACACAATTATCTCTCAGATGTGAGCATGTGGAGAGACTTTCGTTCATCTAGAACAAAGGAAACCGATAGCAAGTGAAACTATTACTCTGGTTTCTCACTGTGTTTCCTAGTGCCGCTTTAATTTGCTGCAGTTTTCACTGTAAAACCGAGTTGAGATAGTACCTTCCCATATATATATATGGAGTAGAGTTTGAAACTGAAAAGAAACTTTGTGTTCTCAACAAGCTAGGTGATGTAAGGATTTCACACACACTTATTTCTCAGTACTGAGCATGTGCAGAGACGTTCGTTCATCTAGCACAAAGGGAACGTGTAGCTGGAGAAACTATTACTCTGGTTTCTTACTCTGATTCCTAGTGCCGTTTTGAAGTTCCTGCAATTTTCACTGTAAAGCCGAGATGGAACTAGTACCTCCCCATATATATGTGTGGAGTGGAGTTTGCAAATGAAAAGAAACTTTGTGTTCCCAACAAGCTAGGTGAAGGACGGCTTTCACACACACTTATCTCTCAAAACTCTGCATGTGGAGGTACTTTCGTTCATCTAGCACAAAGGGAACGGTTTGCAGGAGAAACATTTACTCTGGCTTCTCAGTCTGTTTCCTACTCCCGATTTGAAGTTCCTATAGTTTTCACGGTAAAATCGAGTTGGAGCTAGTACTTCCCCATATATATGTATGGAGTGGAGTATGCAACTGAAAAGAAACTTTGTGTTCCCATTAAGCTAGGTGAAGTACGGCTTTCACACACAATTAAATCTTAGAACTGAGCATGTGGTGAGACGTTCGTTCATTTATCACAAAGGGATCGGACAGCAAGGGAAACTTTTACTCTGGTTTTTCACTGTGTTTCCTAGTGCCGGTTTGATGTTCATGCAGGTTTCACTGTAAAACATAGTTGGAGCTTGTACTTCCCCATATATATGTGTGGAGTGGAGTTTGCAACTGAAAAGAATCTTTGTTTTCCCAAAATGCTAGGTGAAGTACGGCTTTCACACACAGATATCTCTCAGAACTGAGAATGTGGAGAGACGTTCGTTCATCTAGCACAAATGGAACGAGTAGCAAGAAACATTTACTCTGGTTCTTCACTGTGTTTCAAAGTGCCGCTTTGAAGTTCCTATAGTTTTCACTGTAAAACCGAGTTGGAGCTAGTACTTCCCCATATATTTGTATGGAGTATAGTCTGCCACTGATAAGAAACTTTGTATTCTCAACAAGCTAGGTGAAGTACGGCTTTCACACACACTTATCTCTCAGAACTGAGATTGTGGAGAGACGTTCATTCATCTATCACAAAGGGAACGGGTTGCAGGGGAAACTTTTGCTCTGGTTTCTCCATGTGTTTCCTAGTGCCGGTTTTAAGTTCCTGCAGATTTCACAGTAAAACCGAGTTGGAGATAGTATCTCCCCATATAGATATATGGAGTGGAGTACGCAACTGAAAAGAAACTTTGTGTTCCCAATAAGCTAGTTGAAGAACGGCTTTCACACACAATTATCTCTCAGAACTGAGCATGTGGAGAGTCGTTCGTTCATCTAGCACAAATGGAATGATTTGCAGGAGAAACTTTTACTCTGGTTTCTCAGTGTGTTTCCTAGTGCCGGTTTGAAGTTCCTGCACTTTTCACTGTAAACCCGAGTTGGAGCTGGTACCACCCCATATATATATATGGAGTGGAGTTTGCCAATGAAAAGAAACTTTGTGTTCCCAACAAGCTAGGTGAAGGACGGCTTTCACACCCACTTATCACTCAGAACTGAGCATGTGGAGAGACGTTCATTCATCTAGCACAAAGGCAATGATTTGCAGGAGAAACTTTTTCTCTGGTTTCTCAGTGTGTTTCCTAGTGCCGGTTTGAAGTTCCTGCAGTTTTCACGGTAAAATTGTGTTGAAGCTTCTACCTCCCCATATATATATAAGGGGTGGAGTATGCAACCGAAAAGAAACATTTTGTTCCCAGCAAGCTAGGTGAAGGACGACTTCCAACACACTTTTCTCTCAGAACTGTGCATGTGGAGAAACGTTCGTTCATCTAGCACAAAGGGAACGGAGAGCAAGGGAATATTTACTCTGATTTTTCACTTTGTTTCCTACTGCCGGTTTAAGTTCATGCAGTTTTCACTGTAAAACATATTTGGAGCTAGTACCTCCCCTTGTATATGTATGGATTGGAGTTTGCAACTGAAAAGAATCTTTATGTTCCCAATAAGCTAGGTGAATTACGGCTTTCATACACACTTTTCTCTCAGATCTGAGCATGTGGAGTGAAGTACGTTCATTAGCACAAATGGAACGGGTAGCAGGAGAAAGTATTACTCTGGTTTCTCACTGTGTTTCCTAGTGCCGGGTTGAAGTTCCTGCAGTTTTCACGGTAATACCGTGTTCGAGCTAGGAACTACCCATATATATGTGTGGAGTGGATTTTGCAACTGAAAAGAAACTTAGTGTTCCCAACAAGCTAGGTGAAGGACGTCTTTCACACACACTTATCTCTCAGAATTGAGCATGTGGAAAGAAGTTCGTTCATCTAGCACAAAGGGAATGATTTGCAGGAGAAACTTTTTCTCTGGTTTCTCCTTGTGTTTCCTAGTGCCGGTTTGAAGGTCCTGCAGATTTCAAGGTAAAACCGATTTGGAGCTTGTACCTCCCCATATATATGTATGGAATGGAGTATGCAACTGAAAAAAACTTTGTGTTCCCAATAAGCTCTGTGAAGTACGGCTTTCACACACAGTTATGTCTCATAAATGAGCATGTGGAGAGACGTTCTTTCATATAGCAGAAAGGGAACGGGCTGCAGGAGAAACTTTTACTCTCGTTTCTCAGTGTGTTTCCTAGTGCCGGATTGAAGTTCATGCAGTTTTCACGGTAAAACCTAGTTGGAGCTAGTACCTCCCCATACATATGTATGGAGTGGGATTGCAACTGAAAAGAACGTTTGTGATCCCAACAAGCTTGGTCAAGGACGGCTGTCACAGACACTTATCACTCAGAACTGAGCATGTGGAGAGACTTTCTTTCATCTAGCACAAAGGTAACTGGTTGCAAGGGAAACTTTTACTCTGGTTTCTCACTGTGGTTCCTTGTGCCGTTTTCAAGTTCCTGCATTTTTCACTGTAAAACATATTTGGAGCTAGTTCCTCCCCATATATATGTATGGATTGGGATTTGCAACTGAAAAGAAACTTTTTGTTCCCAACAAGCTAGGTTAAGGACGGCTTTCAACACACTTATCTCTCAGAACTGAACATGTGGAGAGAAGTACGTTCATCTAGCACAAAAAGAACGGACAGCAAGGTAAAGTATTACTCTGGTATTTCACTTTGTTTCCTAGTGCCGGTTTGAAGTTCATGATTTTTCACTGTAAAAAATTTTTGGAGCTAGTACCTCCCCATATATATGTATGGATTGGAATTTGCAACTGAAAAGAATCTTTGTGTTCCCAACAAGCTAGGTGAAGGACGGCTTTCACACACAATTATATCTCAGGACTGAGCATGTGGAGAGATTTTCGTTCATCTAGCACAAAGTGAACGGATAGCAAAGGAAACTTTTACTCTGTTTTTCACTGTGTTTCAAAGTCCCGGTGTGACGTTCCTGAAGTTTTCACTGTAAAACCGAGTTGGAGCTGGTAACACCCCGTATATTAGTATGGAGTGGAGTTTGCAACTGAAAAGAAACTTTGTGTTCCCAACAAGCTAGGTGAAAGACAGCTTTCAACACACTTATCTTTCAGAACTGTGCATGTGGAGAGACGTTCGTTCATCTAGCACAAAGGGAACGAAGAGCAAGGTAAAGTATTACTCTGGTTTTTCACTTTGTTTCCTAGTGCCGTTTTGAAGTTCATGCAGTTTTCATTGTAAAACATATTTGGAGCTAGTACCTCCACATATATATGTATGGATTGGAATTTGCTAATGAAAAGAAACTTTGTGTTCCCAAACAAGCTAAGTGAAGTACGGCTTTCAACACATTTATCTCTCAGAACTTAGCATGTGGAGAGAAGTTCGTTCATCTATCACAAAGGGAAATGTTTGCAGGAGAAACATTTACTCTGGTTTCTCAGTGTGTTTCCTAGTGCCGGGTTGAAGTTCCTGCAGTTTTCATGGAAAAACCGTGTTGGAGCTTGGACCTCCCCATATATATGTATGGATTGGGGTATGCAACTGAAAAGAAACTTTGTGTTCCCAATAAGATATGTGAAGGACGGCTTTCACACACAATTATCTCTCAGATGTGAGCATGTGGAGAGACTTTCGTTCATCTAGAACAAAGGAAACCGATAGCAAGTGAAACTATTACTCTGGTTTCTCACTGTGTTTCCTAGTGCCGCTTTAATTTACTGCAGTTTTCACTGTAAAACCGAGTTGAGATAGTACCTTCCCATATATATATATGGAGTAGAGTTTGAAACTGAAAAGAAACTTTGTGTTCTCAACAAGCTAGGTGATGTAAGGATTTCACACACACTTATTTCTCAGTACTGAGCATGTGCAGAGACGTTCGTTCATCTAGCACAAAGGGAACGTGTAGCTGGAGAAACTATTACTCTGGTTTCTTACTGTGATTCCTAGTGCCGTTTTGAAGTTCCTGCAATTTTCACTGTAAAGCCGAGATGGAACTAGTACCTCCCCATATATATGTGTGGAGTGGAGTTTGCAAATGAAAAGAAACTTTGTGTTCCCAACAAGCTAGGTGAAGGACGGCTTTCACACACACTTATCTCTCAAACTGTGCATGTGGAGGTACTTTCGTTCATCTAGCACAAAGGGAACGGTTTGCAGGAGAAACATTTACTCTGGCTTCTCAGTCTGTTTCCTACTCCCGATTTGAAGTTCCTATAGTTTTCACGGTAAATTCGAGTTGGAGCTAGTACTTCCCCATATATATGTATGGAGTGGAGTATGCAACTGAAAAGAAACTTTGTGTTCCCATTAAGCTAGGTTAAGTACGGCTTTCACACACAATTAAATCTTAGAACTGAGCATGTGGTGAGACGTTCGTTCATTTATCACAAAGGGATCGGACAGCAAGGGAAACTTTTACTCTGGTTTTTCACTGTGTTTTCTAGTGCCGGTTTGATGTTCATGCAGGTTTCACTGTAAAACATAGTTGGAGCTTGTACTTCCCCATATATATGTGTGGAGTGGAGTTTGCAACTGAAAAGAATCTTTGTTTTCCCAAAATGCTAGGTGAAGTACGGCTTTCACACACAGATATCTCTCAGAACTGAGAATGTGGAGAGACGTTCGTTCATCTAGCACAAATGGAACGAGTAGCAAGAAACATTTACTCTGGTTCTTCACTGTGTTTCAAAGTGCCGCTTTGAAGTTCCTATAGTTTTCACTGTAAAACCGAGTTGGAGCTAGTACTTCCCCATATATTTGTATGGAGTATAGTCTGCCACTGATAAGAAACTTTGTATTCTCAACAAGCTAGGTGAAGTACGGCTTTCACACACACTTATCTCTCAGAACTGAGATTGTGGAGAGACGTTCGTTCATCTATCACAAAGGGAACGGGTTGCAGGGGAAACTTTTGCTCTGGTTTCTCCATGTGTTTCCTAGTGCCGGTTTTAAGTTCCTGCAGATTTCACAGTAAAACCGAGTTGGAGATAGTATCTCCCCATATAGATATATGGAGTGGAGTAAGCAACTGAAAAGAAACTTTGTATTCCCAATAAGCTAGTTGAAGAACGGCTTTCACACACAATTATCTCTCAGAACTGAGCATGTGGAGAGTCGTTCGTTCATCTAGCACAAATGGAATGATTTGCAGGAGAAACTTTTACTCTGGTTTCTCAGTGTGTTTCCTAGTGCCGGTTTGAAGTTCCTGCACTTTTCACTGTAAACCCGAGTTGGAGCTGGTACCACCCCATATATATATATGGAGTGGAGTTTGCCAATGAAAAGAAACTTTGTGTTCCCAACAAGCTAGGTGAAGGACGGCTTTCACACCCACTTATCACTCAGAACTGAGCATGTGGAGAGACGTTCATTCATCTAGCACAAAGGCAATGATTTGCAGGAGAAACTTTTACTCTGGTTTCTCAGTGTGTTTCCTAGTGCCGGTTTGAAGTTCCTGCAGATTTCACGGTAAAACCTAGTTGGAGCTAGTAACTCCCCATATATATGTACGGAGTGGAGTATGCATCTGAAAAGAAACTTTGTGTTCCCAACAAGCTAAGTGAAGGACGGCTTTCAACACATTTATCTCTCAGAACTGAGCATGTGGAGAGACGTTCGTTCATCTAGCACAAATGGAACGGGTAGCAATGAATCATTTACTCTGGTTATTCACTGTGTTTCAAAGTGCCGAATTGAAGTTCATGTAGTTTTAACTGTAAAACCAATTTGGAGCTAGTACCTCCCCATATATATGTATGGAGTGGGATTGCAACTGAAAAGAAAATTTGTGATCCCAACAATCTAGGGGAAGGATGGCTTTCAACACACTTTTCTTTCAGAACTGTGCATGTGGAGAGACGTTCGTTCATCTAGCACAAATGGAACGGGTAGCAAGGAAACATTTACTCTGGTTATTCACTTTGTTTCAAAGTGCCGATTTGAAGTTCATGTAGTTTTCACTCTAAAACCTAGTTGGATCTAGTACCTCCCCATATATATGTATGGAGTGGGATTGCAACTGAAAAGAAAGTTTGTGATCCCAACAAGCTAGGTGAAGGACGGCTTTCAACACACTTATCTTTCAGAACTGTGCATGTGGAGAGACGTTCGTTCATCTAGCACAAAAAGAACGGACAGCAAGGTAAAGTATTACTCTGGTTTTTCACTTTGTTTTCTAGTGCCGGTTTGAAGTTCATGCAGTTTTCACTGTAAAACATATTTGGAGCTAGTAACTTCTCATATATCTGTATGGATTGGAATTTGCAAATGAAAAGAAACTTTGTGTTCCCAACAAGCTAAGTGAAGGACGTCTTTCAACACATTTATCTCTCAGAACTGAGCATGTGGTGAGACGTTCGTTCATCTAGCACAAATGGAACGGGTAGCCAGGAAACATTTACTCTGGTTATTCACTGTGTTTCAAAGTGCCGATTTGAAGTTCATGTAGTTTTCACTGTAAAACCAAGTTGGAGCTAGTACCTCCCCATATATATGTATGGAGTGGGATTGCAACTGAAAAGAAAATTTGTGATCCCAACAAGCTAGGTGAAGGACAGCTTTCAACACACTTATCTTTCAGAACTGTGCATGTGGAGAGACGTTCGTTCATCTAGCACAAATGGAACGGGTAGCAAGGAAACATTTACTCTGGTTGTTCACTTTGTTTCAAAGTGCCGATTTGAAGTTCATGTAGTTTTCACTGTAAAACCTAGTTGGAGCTAGTACCTCCCCATATATATGTATGGAGTGGGATTGCAACTGAAAAGAAATTTTGTGATCCCAACAAGCTAGGTGAAGGACGGCTTTCAACACATTTATCTCTCAGAACTGAGCATGTGGAGACACGTTCGTTCCTCTACCACAAAGGGAATGATTTGCAGGAGAAACTATTATTCTGGTTTTTTCACTGTGTTTCCTAGTGCCGGTTTGACGTTCCTGCAGTTTTCACGGTAAAGCCGTGTTGGGGCTAGTACGTCCCCATATATATGTATGGAGTGGAGAATGTAACTGAAAAGAAAGTTCGTGTTCCCAATAAGCTAGTTGAAGTACGGCTTTCACACACAATTATCTCTCAGAACTGAGCATGTGCAGAGACGTTCTTTCATCCAGCACAAATGGAACGGGTAGCAGGAGAAACTATTACTCTGGTTTCTTACTGTGTTTCCTAGTGCCGGTTTGAAGTTCCTGCAAATTTCACTGTAAAACAGTGATGGAGTTAGTACCTCCCCATATATATGTATGGAGTGGAATATGCAACTGAAAAGAAACATTGTGTTCCCAACAGGCTAGGTTAAGGACGGCTATCACAAAAACTTATCTCTCAGAACTTATCATGTGGAGAGACATTCGTTCATCTATCACAAAGGGAACGGTTTGCAGGAGAAACATTTACTCTGGTTTCTCAGTGTGTTTCCTAGTGCCGGGTTGAAGTTCCTGCATTTTCACGGTAAAACCGAGATGGAGCTAGTACCTCCCCATATATATGCATGGATTGGAGTATGCAACTGAAAAGAAACTTTGTGTTCCCAATAAGCTAGGTGAAGGACGGCATTCACACACAATTTTTTCTCAGAATTGAGCATGTGGAGAGACGTTCGTTCATCTAGCACAAAGGTAACGGGTAGCAAGGGAAACTTTTACTCTGGTTTTTCACTGTGTTTCCTAGTGCCGGTTTGAAGTTCCTGCAGTTTTCAATGTAAAATTTTGTTGGATGTAGTACCTCCTCATATATATGTATGGAGTGGAGATGGCAACTTAAAGAATGTTTGTTTTCCCAACAAGCTAAGTGAAGGACGGCTTTCAACACATTTATCTCTCAGAACTGAGCATGTGGAGAGACGTTCGTTCATCTAGCACAAAGGGAACGGGTAGCAATGAAACATTTACTCTGGTTTTTCACTGTGTTTCAAAGTGCCAATTTGAAGTTCATGTAGTTTTCACTGTTAAACCTAGTTGGAGCTAGTACCTCCCCATATATATGTATGGAGTGGGATTGCAACTGAAAAGAAATTTTGTGATCCCAACAAGCTAGGTGAAGGATGGCTTTCAACACACTTATCTCTCAGAACTGAACATGTGGAGAGAAGTACGTTCATCTAGCACAAAGGGAACGGACAGCAAGGTAAAGTATTACTCTGGTTTTTCACTTTGTTTCCTAGTGCCGGTTTGAAGTTCATGCAGTTTTCACTGTAAAACATATTTGGAACTAGTACCTCCACATATATCTGTATGGATTGGAATTTGCAAATGAAAAGAAACTTTGTGTTCCCAACAAGCTAAGTGAAGGACGGCTTTCAACACATTTATCTCTCAGAACTGAGCATGTGGAGACACGTTCGTTCCTCTACCACAAAGGGAATGATTTGCAGGAGAAACTATTATTCTGGTTTCTCACTGTGTTTCCTAGTGCCGGATTGACGTTCCTGCAGTTTTCATGGTAAAGAAATGTTGGGGCTAGTACCTACCCATATATATGTATGGAGTGGAGAATGTAACTGAAAAGAAATTTTGTGTTCCCAATAAGCTAGTTGAAGGACGGCTATCACACACAATTATCTCTCAGAACTTAGCATGTGCAGAGACGTTCGTTCATCCAGCACAAATGGAACGGGTAGCAGGAGAAACTAATACTCTGGTTTCTTACTGTGTTTCCTAGTGCCGGTTTGAAGTTCCTGCAATTTTCACTGTAAAACCGTGATGGAGTTAGTACCTCCCCATATATATGTATGGAGTGGAGTATGCAACTGAAAAGAAACTTTGTGTTCCCAGTAAGCTAGTTGAAGGACGGCTTTCACACACAATTAAGTCTCAGAACTGAGCATGTGGAGAGACGTTCGTTCATCTAGCACAAAGGGAACGGAAAGCAAGGGAAACTTTTACTCTGGTTTTCACTGTGTTTCCTAGTGCCGGTTAGAAGTTCATGCAGGTTTCACTGTAAAACATATTTGGAGCTAGTACCTCCCCATATATATGTGTGGAATGGAGTTTGCAAATGAAAAGAAACTTTGTTTTCCCAACAAGCTAGGTGAAGGACGGCTTCACACTCAATTATCTCTCAGAACTGAGCATGTGGAGACACGTTCGTTCCTCTACCAGAAAGGGAATGATTTGCAGGAGAAACTATTATTCTGGTTTCTCACTGTGTTTCCTAGTGCCGGTTTGACGTTCCTGCAGTTTTCACGGTAAAGCCGTGTTGGGGCTAGTACGTCCCCATATATATGTATGGAGTGGAGAATGTAACTGAAAAGAAAGTTCGTGTTCCCAATAAGCTAGTTGAAGTACGGCTTTCACACACAATTATCTCTCAGAACTGAGCATGTGCAGAGACGTTCTTTCATCCTGCACAAATGGAACGGGTACCAGGAGAAACTATTACTCTGGTTTCTTACTGTGTTTCCTAGTGCCGGTTTGAAGTTCCTGCAAATTTCACTGTAAAACAGTGATGGAGTTAGTACCTCCCCATATATATGTATGGAGTGGAATATGCAACTGAAAAGAAACATTGTGTTCCCAACAGGCTAGGTTAAGGACGGCTATCACAAAAACTTATCTCTCAGAACTTATCATGTGGAGAGACATTCGTTCATCTATCACAAAGGGAACGGTTTGCAGGAGAAACATTTACTCTGGTTTCTCAGTGTGTTTCCTAGTGCCGGGTTGAAGTTCCTGCATTTTCACGGTATAAAACCGAGATGGAGCTAGTACCTCCCCATATATATGCATGGATTGGAGTATGCAACTGAAAAGAAACTTTGTGTTCCCAATAAGCTAGGTGAAGGACGGCATTCACACACAATTTTTTCTCAGAATTGAGCCTGTGGAGAGACGTTCGTTCATCTAGCACAAAGGTAACGGGTAACAAGGGAAACTTTTACTCTGGTTTTTCACTGTGTTTCCTAGTGCCGGTTTGAAGTTCCTGCAAGTTTTCAATGTAAATTTAGTTGGATGTAGTACCTCCTCATATATATGTATGGAGTGGAGATGGCAACTTAAAAGAATGTTTGTTTTCCCAACAAGCTAAGTGAAGGACGGCTTTCAACACATTTATCTCTCAGAACTGAGCATGTGGAGAGACGTTCGTTCATCTAGCACAAAGGGAACGGGTAGCAATGAAACATTTACTCTGGTTTTTCACTGTGTTTTCAAATTGCCAATTTGAAGTTCATGTAGTTTTCACTGTTAAACCTAGTTGGAGCTAGTACCTCCCCATATATATGTATGGAGTGGGATTGCAACTGAAAAGAAAGTTTGTGATCCCAACAAGCTAGGTGAAGGATGGCTTTCAACACACTTATCTCTCAGAACTGAACATGTGGAGAGAAGTACGTTCACCTAGCACAAAGGGAACGGACAGCAAGGTAAAGTATTACTCTGGTATTTCACGTTGTTTCCTAGTGCCGTTTTGAAGTTCATGCTGTTTTCAATGTAAAACTTATTTGGAGCTAGTAACTCCCCATATATATGTATGGATTGGAATTTGCAACTGAAAAGAATCTTTGTGTTCCCAACAAGCTTGGTGAAGGACAGCTTTCAACACACTTATCTTTCAGAACTGTGCATGTGGAGAGACGTTCGTTCATCTAGCACAAAATGAACGGACAGCAAGGTAAAGTATTACTCTGGTTTTTCACTTTGTTTCCTAGTGCCGGTTTGAAGTTCATGCAGTTTTCACTGTAAAACATATTTGGAACTAGTACCTCCACATATATCTGTATGGATTGGAATTTGCAAATGAAAAGAAACTTTGTGTTCCCAACAAGCTAAGTGAAGGACGGCTTTTCAACACATTTATCTCTCAGAACTGAGCATGTGGAGACACGTTCGTTCCTCTACCACAAAGGGAATGATTTGCAGGAGAAAACTATTATTCTGGTTTCTCACTGTGTTTCCTAGTGCCGGATTGACGTTCCTGCAGTTTTCATGGTAAAGACATGTTGGGGCTAGTACCTACCCATATATATGTATGGAGTGGAGTATGCAACTGAAAAGAAACTTTGTGTTCCCAGTAAGCTAGTTGAAGGACGGCTTTCACACACAATTAAGTCTCAGAACTGAGCATGTGGAGAGACGTTCGTTCATCTAGCACAAAGGAACGGACAGCAAGGGAAACTTTTACTCTGGTTTTTCACTGTGTTTCAAAGTGCCGATTTGAAGTTCATGCAGTTTTCATTGTAAAACATAGTTGGAGCTAGTACCTCCCCATATATATGTATGGAGTGGCATTGCAACTGAAAAGAAAGTTTGTGATCCCAACAAGCTAGGTCAAGGACGGCTTTCACACACACTTATCACTCAGAAACTGAGCATGTGGAGAGACTTTCTTTCATCTAGCACAAAGGGAACGTGTTGCAAGAGAAACATTTTCTCTGGTTTCTCAGTGTGTTTCCTAGTGCCGGTTTGAAGTTCCTGCAGATTTCACTGTAAAACCGTTTTGGAACTAATACCTCCCCATATATATATATGTGGGGTAGTATGCAACTGAAAAAAAGTTTGTGTTCCCAACAAGCTAGGTCAAGGACGGCTTTCACACACACATATGTCTCAGAACTGAGCATGTGGAGAGACGTTCTTTCATCTAGCACAAAGGGATCGGGTTGCAGGAAAACTTTTACTCTGGTTTCTCACTGTGTTTCTTAGTGCCAGATTGAAGTTCCTGCAGTTTTCACTGTAAAACCGTGTTGGAAGCTGGTATCACCCCAGATATATGTATGGAGTGGTGTTTGCAACTGAAAAGAAAATTTGTGTTCTCAACAAGCTAGGTGAAGGACGACTTTTACACACAATTATCTCTCAAAACTGTGCATGTTGGGGTACGTTCGTTCATCTAGCACAAAGGGAACGGGTTGCAGGAGAAAACATTTACTCTGGCTTCTCAGTGTGTTTCCTAGTGCCGGTTTGAAATTCCTGCAGTTTACACGGTAAAATAGAGTTGAAGCTAGTACTTCCCCATATATATGTATGGAGTGGAGTATGTAACTGAAAAGAAACTTTGTGTTCCCTGTAAGCAAGGTGAAGGACGGCTTTCACTCAAAATTAACTCTCAGAACTGAGCATGTGGAGAGACGTTCGTTCATCTATCACAAAGTTAACGGACAGCAAGGGAAACTTTTATTCTGGTTTTTCACTGAGTTTCCTAGTGCCGCTTTGAATTTGCTGCAGTTTTCACTGTAAAACCGAGTTAGAGCTTGTAACATCCCATATATATGTATGGATTAGAGTTTGCAACTGAAAAGAAACTTTGTGTTCTCGACAAGTTACGTGAAGGACTGCTTTCACACACACTTATCTCTCAGAACTGAGCATGTGGAGAGACGTTCGTTCATCTAGCACAAAGGGAATGATTTGAAGGAGAAACTTTTACTGTGGTTTCTCAGTGTGTTTCCTAGTGCCGGTTTGAAGTTCCTGCAGATTTCACGGTAAAACCTAGTTGGAGCTAGTAACTCCCCATATAAATGTACGGAGTGGAGTATGCATCTGAAAAGAAACTTTGTGTTCCCAACAAGCTAAGTGAAGGACGGCTTTCAACACATTTATCTCTCAGAACTGAGCATGTGGAGAGACGTTCGTTAATCTAGCACAAAGGGAACGGGTAACAAGTAAACATTTACTCTGGTTATTCACTGTGTTTCAAAGTGCCGATTTGAAGTTCATGTAGTTTTCACTGTAAAACCTAGTTGGAGCTAGTACCTCCCCATATATATGTATGGAGTGGGATTGCAACTGAAAAGAAAGTTTGTGATCCCAACAAGCTAGGTGAAGTACAGCTTTCACACACACTTATCTCTCAGAACTGAGCATGTGGAGAGAATTTCGTTCATCTAGCACAAAGGGAACGGGTAGCAAGGAAACATTTACTCTGGTTATTCACTGTGTTTCAAAGTGCCGATTTGAATTTCATGTAGTTTTCACTGTAAAACCTAGTTGGAGCTAGTACCTCCCCATATATATGTATGGAGTGGGATTGCAACTGAAAAGAAAGTTTGTGATCCCAACAAGCTAGGTGAAGGACGGCTATCAACACACTTATCTCTCAGAACTGAATATGTGGAGAGAAGTACGTTCATCTAGCACAAAAAGAACGGACAGCAAGGTAAAGTATTACTCTGGTATTTCACTTTGTTTCCTAGTGCCGGTTTGAAGTTCATGATTTTTCACTGTAAAAAATTTTTGGAGCTAGTACCTCCCCATATATATGTATGGATTGGAATTTGCAACTGAAAAGAATCTTTGTGTTCCCAACAAGCTAGGTGAAGGACGGCTTTCACACACAATTATATCTCAGGACTGAGCATGTGGAGAGATTTTCGTTCATCCAGCACAAATTGAACGGATAGCAAAGGAAACTTTTACTCTGTTTTTTCACTGTGTTTCAAAGTCCCGGTGTGACGTTCCTGAAGTTTTCACTGTAAAACCGAGTTGGAGCTGGTAACACCCCGTATATTAGTATGGAGTGGAGTTTGCAACTGAAAAGAAACTTTGTGTTCCCAACAAGCTAGGTGAAAGACAGCTTTCAACACACTTATCTTTCAGAACTGTGCATGTGGAGAGACGTTCGTTCATCTAGCACAAAGGGAACGAAGAGCAAGGTAAAGTATTACTCTGGTTTTTCACTTGTTTCCTAGTGCCGTTTTGAAGTTCATGCAGTTTTCATTGTAAAACATATTTGGAGCTAGTACCTCCACATATATATGTATGGATTGGAATTTGCTAATGAAAAGAAACTTTGTGTTCCCAAACAAGCTAAGTGAAGTACGGCTTTCAACACATTTATCTCTCAGAACTTAGCATGTGGAGAGAAGTTCGTTCATCTATCACAAAGGGAAATGTTTGCAGGAGAAACATTTACTCTGGTTTCTCAGTGTGTTTCCTAGTGCCGGGTTGAAGTTCCTGCCGTTTTCACGGAAAAAACCGTGTTGGAGCTTGGACCTCCCCATATATATGTATGGATTGGGGTATGCAACTGAAAGAAACTTTGTGTTCCCCAATAAGATATGTGAAGGACGGCTTTCACACACAATTATCTCTCAGATGTGAGCATGTGGAGAGACTTTCGTTCATCTAGAACAAAGGAAACCGATAGCAAGTAAAACTATTACTCTGGTTTCTCACTGTGTTTCCTAGTGCCGCTTTAATTTGCTGCAGTTTTCACTGTAAAACCGAGTTGAGATAGTACCTTCCCATATATATATATGGAGTAGAGTTTGAAACTGAAAAGAAACTTTGTGTTCTCAACAAGCTAGGTGATGTAAGGATTTCACACACACTTATTTCTCAGTACTGAGCATGTGCAGAGACGTTCGTTCATCTAGCACAAAGGGAACGTGTAGCTGGAGAAACTATTACTCTGGTTTCTTACTGTGATTCCTAGTGCCGTTTTGAAGTTCCTGCAATTTCATTGTAAAGCCGAGATGGAACTAGTACCTCCCCATATATATGTGTGGAGTGGAGTTTGCAAATGAAAAGAAACTTTGTGTTCCCAACAAGCTAGGTGAAGGACGGCTTTCACACACACTTATCTCTCAAAACTGTGCATGTGGAGGTACTTTCGTTCATCTAGCACAAAGGGAACGGTTTGCAGGAGAAACATTTACTCTGGCTTCTCAGTCTGTTTCCTACTCCCGATTTGAAGTTCCTATAGTTTTCACGGTAAATTCGAGTTGGAGCTAGTACTTCCCCATATATATGTATGGAGTGGAGTATGCAACTGAAAAGAAACTTTGTGTTCCCATTAAGCTAGGTGAAGTACGGCTTTCACACACAATGAACTCTTAGAACTGAGCATGTGGTGAGACGTTCGTTCATTTATCACAAAGGGATCGGACAGCAAGGGAAACTTTTACTCTGGGTTTTCACTGTGTTCCTAGTGCCGGTTTTGATGTTCATGCAGGTTTCACTGTAAAACATAGTTGGAGCTTGTACTTCCCCATATATATGTGTGGAGTGGAGTTTGCAACTGAAAAGAACTCTTTGTTTTCCCAAAATGCTAGGTGAAGTACGGCTTTCACACACAGATATCTCTCAGAACTGAGAATGTGGAGAGACGTTCGTTCATCTAGCACAAATGGAACGAGTAGCAAGAAACATTTACTCTGGTTCTTCACTGTGTTTCAAAGTGCCGCTTTGAAGTTCCTATAGTTTTCACTGTAAAACCGAGTTGGAGCTAGTACTTCCCCATATATTTGTATGGAATATAGTCTGCCACTGATAAGAAACTTTGTATTCTCAACAAGCTAGGTGAAGTACGGCTTTCACACACACTTATCTCTCAGAACTGAGATTGTGGAGAGACGTTCATTCATCTATCACAAAGGGAACGGGTTGCAGGGGAAACTTT
>NC_045731.1:6812895-6855118 GCF_009834535.1 Camelus ferus | reverse complement strand
TAATGTAAACGTTTTTGGAACATGGAATGTCTCGGTGAGTGAAATCCGGAAAATAAAATTCTACTGGATAGAACTTGCTTGAATTGAATTTTTCTGCGAAAATTTCATGATTTTCGAAACTGGATGTTAGGAAAAAACTGCGAAATCAGAAAAACACTTCTAGGTATAAATATGCCTTGTATGGTGGATGAAAGTTCGGTAATCCACATGCTCACACTCATTAAAGAATGTTTGTCGAATTCATGATGCATGTAACGTGTTCGGAATACAGAATGTCATATTGAAGGAAACAGTTTAAATTACAAGTCTATTGGGTAGAACTCGCTTGAAGAGTTTTTCTGCGAAACGTGCCTCATTTTCCAAACTGCAATTAGGAGAACCCTGTGAAATCTGAGAAAATGCTTCTAAGGGTCAATATGCCTTGAATGGTGAATGAAAGTCCGGTAATCCACATGTTAATAACAGTGTAGTAATTATTTTTCAAACCGTGATTCATGGAGCGCTTTTGGAAAATGGAATTTCAGCGTAATGAAACAATGGTAAATTACAATTCTATTGGTAGAACTAGATAGGATATAATTTTTCTGCGAAAAATTGCATGATTAGTCGAAATTGATGTTTTTGAGAAAGCTTCAAAATGAGAGTAAATATTTCTAGGTGTAAATATGCCTTCTATGGTTTTTGAAACATCGATAATCCACATGCTCACGGTCATTCAATAATGCTTGTGGAAGCCATGATTAATGGTAACGTTTTCGGAACTTGGAATGACTCGGTGAGTGAAACTCAGAAAATAACAATTCTACTGGATGAACTTGCTTGAATTGATTTTTCTGCGAAAATTTCATGATTTTGAAACTGGATAATACGAAAAAACCCTGCGAAATCAGAATAAACACTTTAGGTGCAAATATGCCTTTTATGGTGGATGAAAAGTTCGGTAATCCACATGCTCAAACTAATTAAAGAATGTTTGTCGAATTCGTGATGCATGTAACGTGTTCAGAACACGGAATGTCACGGTGAGTGAAACTAGGTAAATTACATATCTTTTGGGTAGAACTCGCTCCAAGAGCATTTTCCCTGCAAAATCTTACTCATTCTCAAATCAGGCATTAAAACTAACATGTGAAATCTCAGAAAATTCTTCAAAGTGTCAGTAAGCCATGTATGGTGGATGAAAGTGCTCTAATCCACTTGCTAACAACTCTATAGTGAATATTTGTCGAATCCGAGAAGCATGTAGCGTGTTTGGAACACGGAATTTCTCAGTGAGCGAATTCATGTAAATTATATGTCTATTGTTTTGAACCCGCTCCAAGAAGTTTTTGCCGTGAAATCTGCCTCAGTTTCGAAACTGGCGTTTGGAAAGCTCTGTGAAATCAGAGAAAATGCTTCTAAGCATCAATATGCCTTGTATTGTGATGAAAGTACTGTAATCCACATGCAAACAAATCTGTAGTGTATTTTTGTCGAATCCTATCTGCATGTAGCGTGTTTGAAACACGGAATTTCACAGCAGGAGAATCTATGTAATTTACATATCTATTGGGTAGAACACACTCCAACAGTTTTTCCTTAGGAAACTGCCTGATTTTGAAACTGCTATTAGGAAAAAGCTGCAAACTAAGAGTTAAAGTTTCTAGGTGTAAATATGCCTTGCATTGTAGATGAAAGTTCTGTATAACACATGTACACAGATCATTAAAAATGTTTCTCAAATCCGTGATGTATGTAGTGTGTTCGGAACACGAAATGTCACGTTGAAGGAAATTATGTAAATTAAATATCTATTGGTGAGAACCCGCTCCGGGAGCATTTTACTGTAAAATCTACCTCTGTTTGGAAACTGGTGTTATGAAAACGCTGCAAAATCTGAGCAAATGCTTAAGGTGACAATATTTCTTCAATGGTTTTTTAAAGATGTGTAATTATCATTCTAACAACTCAGCTGTGAAAATTTGCTGAATCCAATATGCACGTTACTTTTTGACAACACGGAATATTACGGTGACGTTATCTATGAAAATGGGATGTCTATTGGATCGAACATGCAGCAAGAAAATTTTTCGGCTAAAACTGCTTGATTTTCGTATGTGATGGCAGGAAAAATCTGCGAAATCTACGTAAATATTTCTAGGTGTAAATACGCCTTGTATTGTGGTTGAAACATCGGTATCCACATGCTTCACGGTCATTCAATAATGTTTGTTGAAGCCGTGATTAATGTAACGTTTTTGGAACATGGAATGTCTCGGTGAGTGAAATTCGGAAAATAAAAATTCTACTGGATAGAACTTGCTTGAGTTGAATTTTTGAGCGGAAATTTCAAGATTATCGAAACTGGATGTTAGGAAAAACCTGCGAAATCAGAATAAACACTTCTAGGTGTAAATATGCCTTGTATGGTGGATGAAAGTTCGGTAATCCACATGCTCACACTCATTAAAGAATGTTTGTCGAATTATGATGCATGTAACGTGTTCAGAATACGAATGTCATATTGAAGGAAACAATGTAAATTACATGTCTATTGGGTAGAATCTCGCTTGAAGAGAATTTTTCTGCGAAACGTGCCTCATTTTCCAAACTGCAATTAGGAGAACACTGTGACATCTGAGAAAATGCTTCTAAGGGTCAATATGCCTTGAATGGTGAATGAAAGTCCGGTAATCCACATGTTAATAACAGTGTAGTAATTATTTTTCAAAACCGTGATTCATGGAGCGCTTTTGGAAAATGGAATTTCAGCGTAATGAAACAATGTAAATTACAATTCTATTGGGTAGAACTAGATAGGATAGAATTTTTCTGCGAAAATTGCATGATTATCGAATCTGAAGTTTTGAGAAAGCTTCAAAATGAGAGTAAATATTTCTAGGTGTAAATATGCCTTTATGTTGGAAGAAAGTTCGGTAATCCACATTTTCACAACATATTAAAGAATCTTTTTCTAATCCGTGATGCATATACCGTGTTCGGAACGTGGAATTTCACGGTGATTGAAACAATATAAATTATTCTCTATTGGGTAGAACTCGCTCCAAGAGAATTTTTCTGTGAAAACTGCTTCATTTTTGAAACTGGCGATTGGAAAACACTGCAAAATCTGAGAAAGTACTTCTAAGTATCAATATTCAATCTATTGTGATGAAAGTTCGGTAATCCACATGTTAACAAATCTGTAGTGAATATTTGTCGAATCCATTATGCATGTAGCATGTTCAGAACACGGGATTTCATGGCAAGGGAGTTTATGTAAATTGCATTTCTCTTGGTTAGAAAACACTCCAGGAGATTATTCCTGAGAAATCTGCCTGTTTTTCAAATCTGGCATTAGGAAAACACTGTGAACTCAGATGAATATATTCTGGGTGTAAATATGCCTTGTAGGGTGGATGAAAGTTCGGTAATCCGCATGCTAACAACTCTGTAGTGAATATTTGTCGAATCTGAGATACATGAAGCGTGTTCGGAACACAGAATATCACGGTGAGAGAATCTGTGTAAAATACATGTCTTTTGGGTAGAACTCGCTCCAAGGTTTTTCTGCGAATTCTGCCTCAGTTTCAAAACTGGCATTAGGAAAAACTTTCGAAATATGAGAAAATCATTCAAACTGTCAATATGACTTTAATGGTGGATGGAAGTTGGTTAATCCTTATGCTAACGACTCTGTAGTGAATATTTGTCGAATCAGTGATGCATGTAGATTTTTCGGAACACGGAATTTCATAATGAAGGGTTTCTAAGTAAATTGCATGTCTATTGGGTAGAACCCGCTCCAAGAGGATTTTTCTGCGAAAACTGCATGTATTAAAACCTGACATTAGGAGAAATCTACTAAATCAGAATAAATTTTCTGTGTATAAATATGCATTGTAAGGTGGATGAAAGTTCGGTAATACACATGTTCACAACTCATTAAAGAATGTTTGTCGAATCCGTGATGCATGTAACGTGTTCAGAACACGGAATGTCACGGTGAGTGAAACTAGGTAAATTACATATCTTTTGGGTAGAACTCGCTCCAAGAGCATTTTCCTGCCAAATCTGCCTCATTTTCAAACCAGGCATTAAAACTAAAATGTGAAATCTCAGAAAATTTTCAAAGTGTCAGTAAGTCATGTATGGTGGATGAAAGGGCTGTAATCCACTTGATAACAACTCTGTAGTGAATATTTGTCGAATCCGAGAAGCATGTAGCGTGTTCGGAACACGGAATTACACAGTGAGCGAATCCATGTAAATTACATCTCTATTGTTTTGAACCCGCTCCAAGAGGTTTTTGCCGTGAAATCAGCCTCAGTTTCGAAACTGGCATTTGGAAAACTCTGTGAAATCAGAGAAAATGCTTCTAAGCATCAATATGCCTTGTATTCTGATGAAAGTCCTGTAATTCACATGCAAACAATTCTGTAGTGTAATTCGTCGAAAACTTTCTGCATGTAGCGTGTTTGAAACACGGAATTTCACAGCAGGAGTATCTATGTAATTTACATATCTATTGGGTAGAACACGCTCCAACAGATTTTCCTTAGGAAACTGCCTGATTTTTGAAACTGCTATTAGGAAAAACTGCAAACTAACAGTTAAATTTTCTAGGTGTAAATATGTCTTGTATTGTAGATGAAAGTTCTGAAATACACATGTACACAACTCATTAAAAATGTTTCTCAAATGCGTGATGTATGTAGTGTGTTCGGAACACGGAATGTCACGTTGAAGGAAACTATGTAAATTAAATATCTATTGGTGAGAACCCGCTCCAGGAGCATTTTACTGTAAAATCTACCTGTGTTTGGAAACTGGTTTTATGAAAACGCTGCAAAATCTGAGCAAATGCTTTAAGGTGACAATATTTCTTCAATGGTTTTTTAAAGATATGTTTTTCTCATTCTAACAACTCAGCTGTGAAAATTTCCTGAATCCAATATGCACATTATTTTTTGACAACACGGAATGTTACGGTGACGTTATCTAAGAAAATGGGATGTCTATTGAATCGAACATGCAGCAAGAAAATTTTTCGGCGAAAACTGCATGATTATCGTAAGTGATGTCAGGAAAAATCTGCGAAATCTACGTAAATATTTCTAGGTGTAAATATGCCTTGTATTGTGGTTGAAACATCGGTAATCCACATGCTCACGGTCATTCAATAATGTTTGTCGAAGCCGTGATTAATGTAAAGTTTTTGGAACATGGAATGTCTCGGTGAGTGAAATCCGGAAAATAACAATTCTACTGGATAGAACTTGCTTGAATTGAATTTTTCTGCGAAAATTTCATGATTTCGAAACTGGATGTTAGGAAAAAAACTGCGAAATCAGAATAAACACTTCTAGGTGTAAATATGCCTTGTATGGTGGATGAAAGTTCGGTAATCCACATGCTCACACTCATTAAAGAATGTTTGTCGAATTCATGATGCATGTAACGTGTTCGGAATACAGAATGTCATATTGAAGGAAACAGTTTAAATTACAGTCTATTGGGTAGAACTCGCTTGAAGAGAATTTTTCTGCGAAACGTGCCTCATTTTCCAAACTGCAATTAGGAGAACCCTGTGAAATCTGAGAAAATGCTTCTAAGGGTCAATATGCCTTGAATGGTGAATGAAAGTCCGGTAATCCACATGTTAATAACAGTGTAGTAATTATTTTTCAAACCGTGATTCATGGAGCGCTTTTGGAAAATGGAATTTCAGCGTAATGAAACAATGTAAATTACAATTCTATTGGGTAGAACTAGATAGGATATAATTTTTCTGCGAAAATTGCATGATTATCGAAATTGATGTTTTGAGAAAGCTTCAAAATGAGAGTAAATATTTCTAGGTGTAAATATGCCTTCTATGGTTTTTGAAACATCGATAATCCACATGCTCACGGTCATTCAATAATGCTTGTGGAAGCCATGATTAATGTAACGTTTTCGGAACTTGGAATGACTCGGTGAGTGAAACTCAGAAAATAACAATTCTACTGGATAGAACTTGCTTGAATTGATTTTTTCTGCGAAAATTTCATGATTTTTGAAACTGGATAATACGAAAAACCTGCGAAATCAAATAAACACTTTAGGTGCAAATATGCCTTTTATGGTGGATGAAAGTTCGGTAATCCACATGCTCAAACTAATTAAGAATGTTTGTCGAATTCGTGATGCATGTAACGTGTTCAGAACACGGAATGTCACGGTGAGTGAAACTAGGTAATTACATATCTTTTGGGTAGAACTCGCTCCAAGAGCATTTTCCTGCAAAATCTTTACTCAATTCTCAAATAGGCATTCAAACTAACATGTGAAATCTCAGAAAATTCTTCAAAGTGTCAGTAAGCCATGTATGGTGGATGAAAGTGCTCTAATCCACTGCTAACACACTCTATGTGAATATTTGTCGAATCCGAGAAGCATGTAGCGTGTTTGGAACACGGAATTTCTCAGTGAGCGAATTCATGTAAATTATATGTCTATTGTTTTGAACCCGCTCCAAGAAGTTTTTGCGTGAAATCTGCCTCAGTTTCGAAACTGGCGTTTGGAAAGCTCTGTGAAATCAGAGAAAATGCTTCTAAGCATCAATATGCCTTGTATTGTGATGAAAGTACTGTAATCCACATGCAAACAACATCTGTAGTGTATTTTGTCGAATCCTATCTGCATGTAGCGTGTTTGAAACACGGAATTTCACAGCAGGAGAATCTATGTAATTTACATATCTATTGGGTAGAACACACTCCAACAGTTTTTCCTTAGGAAACTGCCTGATTTTTGAAACTGCTATTAGGAAAAAGCTGCAAACTAAGAGTTAAAGTTTCTAGGTGTACATATGCCTTGCATTGTAGATGAAAGTTCTGTATAACACATGTACACAATCATTAAAAATGTTTCTCAAATCCGTGATGTATGTAGTGTGTTCGGAACACGAATGTCACGTTGAAGGAAATTATGTTAATTACATATCTATTGGTGAGAACCCGCTCCAGGAGCATTTTACTGTAAAATCAACCTCTGTTTGGAAACTGGTGTTATGAAAACGCTGCAAAATCTGAGCAAATGCTTTAAGGTGACAATATGTCTTCAATGGTTTTTTAAAGATTTGTAATTCTCATTCTAACAACTCAGCTGTGAAAATTTGCTGAATCTAATATGCACGTTACTTTTTGACAAAACGGAATGTTACGGTGACGTTATCTATGAAAATGGGATGTCTATTGGATCGAACATGCAGCAAGAAAATTTTTCGGCTAAAACTGCTTGATTTTCGTATGTGATGGCAGGAAAAATCTGCGAAATCTACGTAAATATTTCTAGGTGTAAATATGCCTTGTAATGTGGTTGAAACATCGGTAATCCACATGCTCACGGTCATTCAATAATGTTTGTTGAAGCCGTGATTAATGTAACGTTTTTGGAACATGGAATGTCTCGGTGAGTGAAATTCAGAAAATAAAAATTCTACTGGATAGAACTTGCTTGAGTTGAATTTTTGAGCGGAAATTTCAAGATTATCGAAACTGGATGTTAGGAAAAACCTGCGAAATCAGAATAAACACTTCTAGGTGTAAATATGTCTTGTATGGTGGATGAAAGTTCGGTAATCCACATGCTCACACTCATTAAAGAATGTTTGTCGAATTCGTGATGCATGTAACGTGTTCGGAATACGGAATGTCATAGTGAAGGAAACAATGTAAATTACATGTCTATTGGGTAGAACTCGCTTGAAGAGAATTTTTCTGCGAAACGTGCCTCATTTTCCAAACTGCAATTAGGAGAACACTGTGACATCTGAGAAAATGCTTCTAAGGGTCAATATGCCTTGAATGGTGAATGAAAGTCCGGTAATCCACATGTTAATAACAGTGTAGTAATTATTTTTCAAACCGTGATTCATGGAGCGCTTTTGGAAAATGGAATTTCAGCGTAATGAAACAATGTAAATTACAATTCTATTGGGTAGAACTAGATAGAATAGGATTTTTCTGCGAAAATTGCATGATTATCGAATCTGAAGTTTGGAGAAAGCTTCAAAATGAGAGTAAATATTTCTAGGGGTAAATATGCCTTTATGTTGGAAGAAAGTTCGGTAATCCACATTTTCACAACATATTAAAGAATCTTTTTCTAACCCGTGATGCATATACCGTGTTCGGTACGTGGAATTTCACGGTGATTGAAACAATGTAAATTATTCTCTATTGGGTAGAACTCGCTCCAAGAGAATTTTTCTGTGAAAACTGCTTCATTTTTGAAACTGGCGTTTGGAAAACGCTGCAAAATCTGAGAAAATACTTCTAAGTATCAATATTCAATTTATTGTGATGAAAGTTCGGTAATCCACATGCTAACAAATCTGTAGTGAATATTTGTCGAATCCATTATGCATGTAGCATGTTCAGAACACGGGAATTCATGGCCAGGGAGTTTATGTAAATTGCATTTCTCTTGGTTAGAAAACACTCCAGGAGATTTTTCCTGAGAAATCTTCCTGATTTTGAAACCTTGTATTAGGAAAACACTGTGAACTCAGATGAATAGATTCTGGGTGTAAATATGCCTTGTAGGGTGGATGAAAGTTCAGGTAATCCGCATGTCTAACAACTCTGTAGTGAATATTTGTCGAATCCGAGATACATGAAGCGTGTCCGGAACACAGAATATCACGGTGAGCGAATCTATGTAAAATATATGTCTCTTGGGTAGAACTCACTCCAAGAACTTTTTCTGCTAATTCTGCCTCATTTTCAAAACAGGCATTAGGAAAAACTTTCGAAATATGAGAAAATGTTTCAAACTGTAAATATGGCTTTAATGGTGGATGAAAGTTCGGTAATCCTTATGCTAACGACTCTGTAGTGAATATTTGTCGAATCCATGATGCATGTAGATTTTTCGGAACACGGAATTTCATGATGACGGGTTCTATGTAAATTACATGCCTATTGAGTACAACTCGCTCCAAGAGGATTTTTCTGCGAAAACTGCATGTAATAAAAACTGACATTAGGAGAAATCTACTAAATCAGAATAAATTTTCTATGTATAAATATGCATTGTAAGGTGGATGAAAGTTCGGTAATACACATGTTCACAACTCATTAAAGAATGTTTGTCGAATCCGTGATGCATGTAACGTGTTCAGAACACGGAATGTCACGGTGAGTGAAACTAGGTAAATTACATATCTTTTGGGTAGAACTCGCTCCAAGAGCATTTTCCTGCCAAATCTGCCTCATTTTCAAAGCAGGCATTAAAACTAACATGTGAAATCTCAGAAAATTCTTCATAGTGTCAGTAAGCCATGTATGGTGGATGAAAGTGCTGTAATCCACTTGCTAACAACTCTGTAGTGAATATTTGTCGAATCTGAGAAGCATGTAGCGTGTTCGGAACATTGAATTTCACAGTGAGCAAATCCATGTAAATTACATGTCTATTGTTTTGAACCCGCTCCAAGAGGTTTTTGCCGTGAAATCTGCCTCAGTTTCGAAACTGGCGTTTGGAAAGCTCTGTGAAATCAGAGAAAATGCTTCTAAGCATCAATATGCCTTGTATTGTGATGAAAGTCCTGTAATACACATGCAAAAAACACTGTGGTGTATTTTGTCGAAACCTATCTGCATGTAGCGTGTTTGAAACACGGAATTTCACAGCAGGAGAATCTATGTAATTTACATATCTATTGGGTAGAACACGCTCCAACAGTTTTTCCTTAGGAAACTGCCTGATTTTTGAAACTGCTATTAGGAAAAACTGCAAAGTAAGAGTTAAAGTTTCTAGGTGTAAATATGCCTTGTATTGTAGATGAAAGTTCTGTAATACACATGTACACAACTCATTAAAAATGTTTCTCAAATCCGTGATGTATGTAGTGTGTTCAGACAGTTTGTGAACACGGAATGTCACGTTGAAGGAAACTATGTAAATTACTTATCTATTGGTGAGAACCCGCTCCAGGAGCATTTTACTGTAAAATCTACCTGTGTTTGGAAACTGGTGTTATGAAAACGCTGTAAAATCTGAGCAAATGCTTTAAGGGGACAATATGTCTTCAATGGTTTTTTAAAGATGTGTGATTCACATTCTAACAACTCAGCTGTGAAAATTTGCTGAATCCAATGTGCATGTTACTTTTTCACAACACGGATTATTACGGTGACGTTATCTATGAAAATGGGATGTCTATTGGATCGAACATGCAGCAAGAGTATTTTTCTGTGCAAACTGCTTGATTTTCGAAAGTGATGTTAGAAAAAATCTGCGCAATCTAAGTAAATATTTCTAGGTGTAAATATGACTTCTATTGTGGTTGAAACATCGATAATCCACATGCTCACGGTCATTCAATAATGTTTGTCGAAGCCATGATTAATGTAACGATTTCGGAACTTGGAATGACTCGGTGAGTGAAACTCAGAAAATAACAATTCTACTGGTTAGAACTCGCTTGAATTGATTTTTTCTGCGAAAATTTCATGATTTTCGAAACTGGATATTACGAAAAACCTGCGAAATCAGAATAAACACTTCTAGGTGTAAATATGCCTTGTAGGGTGGATGAAAGTTCGGTAATCCACATGCTCACCCTAATTAAAGAATGTTTGTCGAATTCGTGATGCATGTAACGTGTTCAGAACACGGAATGTCACGGTGAGTGAAACGAGGTAAATTACATATCTTTTGGGTAGAACACGCTCCAAGAGCATTTTCCTGCCTAATCTGCCTCATTTTCAAACCAGGCATTAAAACTAACATGTGAAATCTCAGAAAATTCTTCAAAGTGTCAGTAAGCCATGTATAGTGGATGAAAGTGCTTTAATCCACTTGCTAACAACTCTGTAGTGAATATTTGTCGAATCCGAGAAGCATGTAGTGTGTTCGGAACACGGAATTTCACAGTGAGCAAATCCATGTAAATTACATATCTATTGTTTTGAACCCGCTCCAAGAGGTTTTTGCCGTGATATCTGCCTCAGTTTCGAAACTGGCGTTTGGAAAGCTCTGTGAAATCAGAGAAAATGCTTCTAAGCATCAATATGCCTTGTATTGTGATGAAAGTCCTGTAATCCACATGCAAACAACTCTTTAGTGTATTTTCTAGAATCCTATCTGTATATACCGTGTTTGAAACACGGAATTTCACAGCAGGAGAATCTATGTAATTTACATATCTATTGGGTAGAACACGCTCCAACAGTTTTTTCCTTAGGAAACTGCCTGATTTTTGAAACTGCTATTAGGAAGAAGCTGCAAACTAACAGTTAAAGTTTCTAGGTGTAAATATGCCTTGTATGGTGGATGAAAGTTCTGTAATACACATGTACACAACTCATTAAAAATGTTTCTCAAATCCGTGATGTATGTAGTGTGTTCAGGCAGTTTGTGAACACGGAATGTCACGTTGAAGGAAACTATATAAATTACATATCTATTGGTGAGAACAAGCTCCAGAAGAATTTTACTGTAAAATCTAACTCTGTTTGGAAACTGGTGTTATGAAAACGCTGCAAAATCTGAGCAAACTCTTTAAGGTGACAATATGTCTTCACTGGTTTCTTAAAGATGTGTAATTCTCATTCTAACAACTCAGCTGTGAAAATTTGCTGAATCCAATATGCACGTTACTTTTTGACAACACGGAATTTTACGGTGACGTTATCTATGAAAATGGGATGTCTATTGGATCGAACATGCAGCAAGAAAATTTTTCGTCGAAAACTTCTTGATTTTCGTAAGTGATGTAAGGAAAAATCTGCGAAAACTCTGTAAATATTTCTAGGTGTAAATATGCCTTATATTGTGGTTGAAACATCGGTAATCAACATGCTCATGGTCATTCAATAATGTTTGTCGAAGCCGTGATTAATGTAACGTTTTTGGAACATGGAATGTCTCGGTGAGTGAAATCCGGAAAATAACAATTCTACTGGATAGAACTTGCTTGAATTGAATTTTTCTGCGAAAATTTCATGATTTTCAAAACTGGATGTTAGGAAAAAACTGCGAAATCAGAATAAACACTTCTAGGTGTAAATATGCCTTGTATGGTGGATGAAAGTTCGGTAATCCACATGCTCACACTCATTAAAGAATGTTTGTCGAATTCATGATGCATGTAACGTGTTCGGAATACAGAATGTCATATTGAAGGAAACAATTTAAATTACAAGTCTATTGGGTAGAACTCGCTTGAAGAGTATTTTTCTGCGAAACGTGCCTCATTTTCCAAACTGCAATTAGGAGAACCCTGTGAAATCTGAGAAAATGCTTCTAAGGGTCAATATGCCTTGAATGGTGAATGAAAGTCCGGTAATCCACATGTTAATAACAGTGTAGTAATTATTTTTCAAACCGTGATTCATGGAGCGCTTTTGGAAAATGGAATTTCAGCGTAATGAATCAATGTAAATTACAATTCTATTGGGTAGAACTAGATAGGATATAATTTTTCTGCGAAAATTGCATGATTATTGAAATTGAAGTTTGGAGAAAGCTTCAAAATGAGAGTAAATATTTCTAGGTGTAAATATGCCTTCTATGGTTTTTGAAACATCGATAATCCACATGCTCACGGTCATTCAATAATGCTTGTGGAAGCCATGATTAATGTAATGTTTTCGGAACTTGGAATGACTCGGTGAGTGAAACTCAGAAAATAACAATTCTACTGGATCGAACTTGCTTGAATTGATTTTTTCTGCGAAAATTTCATGATTTTCGAAACTGGATAATACGAAAAACCTGCGAAATCAGAATAAACACTTTAGGTGTAAATATGCCTTTTATGGTGGATGAAAGTTCGGTAATCCACATGCTCACACTAATTAAAGAATGTTTGTCGAATTCGTGATGCATGTAACGTGTTCAGAACACGGAATGTCACGGTGAGTGAAACTAGGTAAATTACATTTCTTTTGGGTAGAACTCGCTCCAAGAGCATTTTCCTGTCAAATCTTACTCATTCTCAAATCAGGCATTAAAACTAACATGTGAAATCTCAGAAAATTCTTCAAAGTGTCAGTAAGCCATGTATGGTGGATGAAAGTGCTCTAATCCACTTGCTAACAACTCTATAGTGAATATTTGTCGAATCCGAGAAGCATGTAGCGTGTTTGGAACACGGAATTTCTCAGTGAGCGAATTCATGTAAATTATATGTCTATTGTTTTGAACCCGCTCCAAGAAGTTTTTGCCGTGAAATCTGCCTCAGTTTCGAAACTGGCGTTTGGAAAGCTCTGTGAAATCAGAGAAAATGCTTCTAAGCATCAATATGCCTTGTATTGTGATGAAAGTACTGTAATCCACATGCAAACAACTCTGTAGTGTATTTTTGTCGAATCCTATCTGCATGTAGCGTGTTTGAAACACGGAATTTCACAGCAGGAGAATCTATGTAATTTACATATCTATTGGGTAGAACACGCTCCAACAGTTTTTCCTTAGGAAACTGCCTGATTTTTGAAACTGCTATTAGGAAAAAGCTGCAAACTAAGAGTTAAAGTTTCTAGGTGTAAATATGCCTTGCATTGTAGATGAAAGTTCTGTATAACACATGTACACAGATCATTAAAAATGTTTCTCAAATCCGTGATGTATGTAGTGTGTTCGGAACACGGAATGTCACGTTGAAGGAAATTATGTAAATTAAATATCTATTGGTGAGAACCCGCTCCGGGAGCATTTTACTGTAAAATCTACCTCTGTTTGGAAACTGGTGTTATGAAAACGCTGCATAATCTGAGCAAATGCTTTAAGGTGACAATATTTCTTCAATGGTTTTTTAAAGGTGTGTAAATATCATTCTAACAACTCAGCTGTGAAAATTAGCTGAATCCAATATGCACGTTACTTTTTGACAACACGGAATATTACGGTGACGTTATCTATGAAAATGGGATGTCTATTGGATCGAACATGCAGCAAGAAAATTTTTCGGCTAAAACTGCTTGATTTTCGTATGTGATGGCAGGAAAAATCTGCGAAATCTACGTAAATATTTCTAGGTGTAAATATGCCTTGTATTGTGGTTGAAACATCGGTAATCCACATGCTCACGGTCATTCAATAATGTTTGTTGAAGCCGTGATTAATGTAACGTTTTTGGAACATGGAATGTCTCAGGTGAGTGAAATTCGGAAAATAAAAATTCTACTGGATAGAACTTGCTTGAGTTGAATTTTTGAGCGGAAATTTCAAGATTATCGAAACTGGATGTTAGGAAAAACCTGCGAAAATCAGAATAAACACTTCTAGGTGTAAATATGCCTTGTATGCTGGATGAAAGTTCGGTAATCCACATGCTCACACTCATTAAAGAATGTTTGTCGAATTCATGATGCATGTAACGTGTTCGGAATACGAATGTCATATTGAAGGAAACAATGTAAATTACATGTCTATTGGGTAGAACTCGCTTGAAGAGAATTTTTCTGCGAAACGTGCCTCATTTTCCAAACTGCAATTAGGAGAACCCTGTGACATCTGAGAAAATGCTTCTAAGGGTCAATATGCCTTGAATGGTGAATGAAAGTCCGGTAATCCACATGTTAATAACAGTGTAGTAATTATTTTTCAAACCGTGATTCATGGAGCGCTTTTGGAAAATGGAATTTCAGCGTAATGAAACAATGTAAATTAAAATTCTATTGGGTAGAACTAGATAGGATAGAATTTTTATGCGAAAATTGCATGATTATCGAATCTGAAGTTTTGAGAAAGCTTCAAAATGAGAGTAAATATTTCTAGGTGTAAATATGCCTTTATGTTGGAAGAAAGTTCGGTAATCCACATTTTCACAACATATTAAAGAATCTTTTTCTAATCCGTGATGCATATACCGTGTTCGGAACGTGGAATTTCACGGTGATTGAAACAATATAAATTATTCTCTATTGGGTAGAACTCGCTCCAAGAGAATTTTTCTGTGAAAACTGCTTCATTTTTGAAACTGGCGATTGGAAAACACTGCAAAATCTGAGAAAGTACTTCTAAGTATCAATATTCAATCTATTGTGATGAAAGTTCGGTAATCCACATGTTAACAAATCTGTAGTGAATATTTGTCGAATCCATTATGCATGTAGCATGTTCAGAACACGGGATTTCATGGCAAGGGAGTTTATGTAAATTGCATTTCTCTTGGTTAGAAAACACTCCAGGAGATTTTTCCTGAGAAATCTGCCTGTTTTTCAAATCTGGCATTAGTAAAACACTGTGAACTCAGATGAATATATTCTGGGTGTAAATATGCCTTGTAGGGTGGATGAAAGTTCGGTAATCCGCATGCTAACAACTCTGTAGTGAATATTTGTCGAATCTTAGATACATGAAGCGTGTTCGGAACACAGAATATCACGGTGAGAGAATCTGTGTAAAATATATGTCTTTTGGGTAGAACTCGCTCCAAGGTTTTTCTGCGAATTCTGCCTCAGTTTCAAAACTGGCATTAGGAAAAACTTTCGAAATATGAGAAAATCATTCAAACTGTCAATATGACTTTAATGGTGGATGAAAGTTGGTTAATCCTTATGCTAACGACTCTGTAGTGAATATTTGTCGAATCAGTGATGCATGTAGATTTTTCGGAACACGGAATTTCATAATGAAGGGTTCTAAGTAAATTGCATGTCTATTGGGTAGAACCCGCTCCAAGAGGATTTTTCTGCGAAAACTGCATGTATTAAAACCTGACATTAGGAGAAATCTACTAAATCAGAATAAATTTTCTATGTATAAATATGCATTGTAAGGTGGATGAAAGTTCGGTAATACACATGTTCACAACTCATTAAAGAATGTTTGTCGAATCCGTGATGCATGTAACGTGTTCAGAACACGGAATGTCACGGTGAGTGAAACTAGGTAAATTACATATCTTTTGGGTAGAACTCGCTCCAAGAGCATTTTCCTGCCAAATCTGCCTCATTTTCAAACCAGGCATTAAAACTAAAATGTGAAATCTCAGAAAATTTTTCAAAGTGTCAGTAAGTCATGTATGGTGGATGAAAGGGCTGTAATCCACTTGATAACAACTCTGTAGTGAATATTTGTCGAATCCGAGAAGCATGTAGCGTGTTCGGAACACGGAATTACACAGTGAGCGAATCCATGTAAATTACATCTCTATTGTTTTGAACCCGCTCCAAGAGGTTTTTGCCGTGAAATCAGCCTCAGTTTCGAAACTGGCATTTGGAAAACTCTGTGAAATCAGAGAAAATGCTTCTAAGCATCAATATGCCTTGTATTCTGATGAAAGTCCTGTAATTCACATGCAAACAATTCTGTAGTGTAATTCGTCGAAAACTTTCTGCATGTAGCGTGTTTGAAACACGGAATTTCACAGCAGGAGTATCTATGTAATTTACATATCTATTGGGTAGAACACGCTCCAACAGATTTTCCTTAGGAAACTGCCTGATTTTTGAAACTGCTATTAGGAAAAACTGCAAACTAACAGTTAAATTTTCTAGGTGTAAATATGTCTTGTATTGTAGATGAAAGTTCTGTAATACACATGTACACAACTCATTAAAAATGTTTCTCAAATCCGTGATGTATGTATTGTGTTCGGAACACGGAATGTCACGTTGAAGGAAACTATGTAAATTAAATATCTATTGGTGAGAACCCGCTCCAGGAGCATTTTACTGTAAAATCTACCTGTGTTTGGAAACTGGTGTTATGAAAACGCTGCAAAATCTGAGCAAATGCTTTAAGGTGACAATATTTCTTCAATGGTTTTTTAAAGATGTGTTTTTCTCATTCTAGCAACTCAGCTGTGAAAATTTCCTGAATCCAATATGCACGTTATTTTTTGACAACACGGAATGTTACGGTGACGTTATCTAAGAAAATGGGAGGTCTATTGAATCGAACATGCAGCAAGAAAATTTTTCGGCGAAAACTGCATGATTATCGTAAGTGATGTCAGGAAAAATCTGCGAAATCTACGTAAATATTTCTAGGTGTAAATATGCCTTGTATTGTGGTTGAAACATCAGTAATCCACATGCTCACGGTCATTCAATAATGTTTGTCGAAGCCGTGATTAATGTAACGTTTTTGGAACATGGAATGTCTCGGTGAGTGAAATCCGGAAAATAAAAATTCTACTGGATAGAACTTGCTTGAATTGAATTTTTCTGCGAAAATTTCATGATTTTCGAAACTGGATGTTAGGAAAAAACTGCGAAATCAGAATAAACACTTCTAGGTGTAAATATGCCTTGTATGGTGGATGAAAGTTCGGTAATCCACATGCTCACACTCATTAAAGAATGTTTGTCGAATTCATGATGCATGTAACGTGTTCGGAATACAGAATGTCATATTGAATGAAACAGTTTAAATTACAAGTCTATTGGGTAGAACTCGCTTGAAGAATATTTTTCTGCGAAACGTGCCTCATTTTCCAAACTGCAATTAGGAGAACCCTGTGAAATCTGTGAAAATGCTTCTAAGGGTCAATATGCCTTGAATGGTGAATGAAAGTCCGGTAATCCACATGTTAATAACAGTGTAGTAATTATTTTTCAAACCGTGATTCATGGAGCGCTTTTGGAAAATGGAATTTCAGCGTAATGAAACAATGTAAATTACAATTCTATTGGGTAGAACTAGATAGGATATAATTTTTCTGCGAAAATTGCATGATTATCGAAATTGAAGTTTGGAGAAAGCTTCAAAATGAGAGTAAATATTTCTAGGTGTAAATATGCCTTCTATGGTTTTTGAAACATCGATAATCCACATGCTCACGGTCATTCAATAATGCTTGTGGAAGCCATGATTAATGTAACGTTTTCGGAACTTGGAATGACTCGGTGAGTGAAACTCAGAAAATAACAATTCTACTGGATAGAACTTGCTTGAATTGATTTTTTCTGCGAAAATTTCATGATTTTCGAAACTGGATAATACGAAAAACCTGCGAAATCAGAATAAACACTTTAGGTGTAAATATGCCTTTTATGGTGGATGAAAGTTCGGTAATCCACATGCTCACACTAATTAAAGAATGTTTGTCGAATTCGTGATGCATGTAACGTGTTCAGAACACGGAATGTCACGGTGAGTGAAACTAGGTAAATTACATATCTTTTGGGTAGAACTCGCTCCAAGAGCATTTTCCTGCCAAATCTTACTCATTCTCAAATCAGGCATTAAAACTAACATGTGAAATCTCAGAAAATTCTTCAAAGTGTCAGTAAGCCATGTATGGTGGATGAAAGTGCTCTAATCCACTTGCTAACAACTCTATAGTGAATATTTGTCGAATCCGAGAAGCATGTAGCGTGTTTGGAACACGGAATTTCTCAGTGAGCGAATTCATGTAAATTATATGTCTATTGTTTTGAACCCGCTCCAAGAAGTTTTTGCCGTGAAATCTGCCTCAGTTTCGAAACTGGCGTTTGGAAAGCTCTGTGAAATCAGAGAAAATGCTTCTAAGCATCAATATGCCTTGTATTGTGATGAAAGTACTGTAATCCACATGCAAACAACTCTGTAGTGTATTTTGTCGAATCCTTATCTGCATGTAGCGTGTTTGAAACACGGAATTTCACAGCAGGAGATTCTATGTAATTTACATATCTATTGGGTAGAACACGCTCCAACAGTTTTTCCTTAGGAAACTGCCTGATTTTTGAAACTGCTATTAGGAAAAAGCTGCAAACTAAGAGTTAAAGTTTCTAGGTGTAAATATGCCTTGCATTGTAGATGAAAGTTCTGTATAACACATGTACACAGATCATTAAAAATGTTTCTCAAATCCGTGATGTATGTAGTGTGTTCGGAACACGGAAATGTCACGTTGAAGGAAATTATGTAAATTAAATATCTATTGGTGAGAACCCGCTCCGGGAGCATTTACTGTAAAATCTACCTCTGTTTGGAAACTGGTGTTATGAAAACGCTGCAAAATCTGAGCAAATGCTTTAAGGTGACAATATTTTTCAATGGTTTTTAAAGATGTGTAATTATCATTCTAACAACTCAGCTGTGAAAATTTCCTGAATCCAATATGCACGTTATTTTTTGACAACACGGAATGTTACGGTGACGTTATCTAAGAAAATGGGAGGTCTATTGAATCGAACATGCAGCAAGAAAATTTTTCGGCGAAAACTGCATGATTATCGTAAGTGATGTCAGGAAAAATCTGCGAAATCTACGTAAATATTTCTAGGTGTAAATATGCCTTGTATTGTGGTTGAAACATCAGTAATCCACATGCTCACGGTCATTCAATAATGTTTGTCGAAGCCGTGATTAATGTAACGTTTTTGGAACATGGAATGTCTCGGTGAGTGAAATCCGGAAAATAAAAATTCTACTGGATAGAACTTGCTTGAATTGAATTTTTCTGCGAAAATTTCATGATTTTCGAAACTGGATGTTAGGAAAAAACTGCGAAATCAGAATAAACACTTCTAGGTGTAAATATGCCTTGTATGGTGGATGAAAGTTCGGTAATCCACATGCTCACACTCATTAAAGAATGTTTGTCGAATTCATGATGCATGTAACGTGTTCGGAATACAGAATGTCATATTGAATGAAACAGTTTAAATTACAAGTCTATTGGGTAGAACTCGCTTGAAGAATATTTTTCTGCGAAACGTGCCTCATTTTCCAAACTGCAATTAGGAGAACCCTGTGAAATCTGTGAAAATGCTTCTAAGGGTCAATATGCCTTGAATGGTGAATGAAAGTCCGGTAATCCACATGTTAATAACAGTGTAGTAATTATTTTTCAAACCGTGATTCATGGAGCGCTTTTGGAAAATGGAATTTCAGCGTAATGAAACAATGTAAATTACAATTCTATTGGGTAGAACTAGATAGGATATAATTTTTCTGCGAAAATTGCATGATTATCGAAATTGAAGTTTGGAGAAAGCTTCAAAATGAGAGTAAATATTTCTAGGTGTAAATATGCCTTCTATGGTTTTTGAAACATCGATAATCCACATGCTCACGGTCATTCAATAATGCTTGTGGAAGCCATGATTAATGTAACGTTTTCGGAACTTGGAATGACTCGGTGAGTGAAACTCAGAAAATAACAATTCTACTGGATAGAACTTGCTTGAATTGATTTTTTCTGCGAAAATTTCATGATTTTCGAAACTGGATAATACGAAAAACCTGCGAAATCAGAATAAACACTTTAGGTGTAAATATGCCTTTTATGGTGGATGAAAGTTCGGTAATCCACATGCTCACACTAATTAAAGAATGTTTGTCGAATTCGTGATGCATGTAACGTGTTCAGAACACGGAATGTCACGGTGAGTGAAACTAGGTAAATTACATATCTTTTGGGTAGAACTCGCTCCAAGAGCATTTTCCTGCCAAATCTTACTCATTCTCAAATCAGGCATTAAAACTAACATGTGAAATCTCAGAAAATTCTTCAAAGTGTCAGTAAGCCATGTATGGTGGATGAAAGTGCTCTAATCCACTTGCTAACAACTCTATAGTGAATATTTGTCGAATCCGAGAAGCATGTAGCGTGTTTGGAACACGGAATTTCTCAGTGAGCGAATTCATGTAAATTATATGTCTATTGTTTTGAACCCGCTCCAAGAAGTTTTTGCCGTGAAATCTGCCTCAGTTTCGAAACTGGCGTTTGGAAAGCTCTGTGAAATCAGAGAAAATGCTTCTAAGCATCAATATGCCTTGTATTGTGATGAAAGTACTGTAATCCACATGCAAACAACTCTGTAGTGTATTTTTGTCGAATCCTTTCTGCATGTAGCGTGTTTGAAACACGGAATTTCACAGCAGGAGATTCTATGTAATTTACATATCTATTGGGTAGAACACGCTCCAACAGTTTTTTCCTTAGGAAACTGCCTGATTTTTGAAACTGCTATTAGGAAAAAGCTGCAAACAAAGGGTTAAAGTTTCTAGGTGTAAATATGCCTTGCATTGTAGATGAAAGTTCTGTATAACACATGTACACAGATCATTAAAAATGTTTCTCAAATCCGTGATGTATGTAGTGTGTTCGGAACACGAAATGTCACGTTGAAGGAAATTATGTAAATTAAATATCTATTGGTGAGAACCCGCTCCGGGAGCATTTTACTGTAAAATCTACCTCTGTTTGGAAACTGGTGTTATGAAAACGCTGCAAAATCTGAGCAAATGCTTTAAGGTGACAATATTTCTTCAATGGTTTTTTAAAGATGTGTAATTATCATTCTAACAACTCAGCTGTGAAAATTTGCTGAATCCAATATGCACGTTACTTTTTGACAACACGGAATATTACGGTGACGTTATCTATGAAAATGGGATGTCTATTGGATCGAACATGCAGCAAGAAAATTTTTCGGCTAAAACTGCTTGATTTTCGTATGTGATGGCAGGAAAAATCTGCGAAATCTACGTAAATATTTCTAGGTGTAAATATGCCTTGTATTGTGGTTGAAACATCGGTAATCCACATGCTCACGGTCATTCAATAATGTTTGTTGAAGCCGTGATTAATGTAACGTTTTGGAACATGGAATGTCTCGGTGAGTGAAATTCGGAAAATAAAAATTCTACTGGATAGAACTTGCTTGAGTTGAATTTTTGAGCGGAAATTTCAAGATTATCGAAACTGGATGTTAGGAAAAACCTGCGAAATCAGAATAAACACTTCTAGGTGTAAATATGCCTTGTATGGTGGATGAAAGTTCGGTAATCCACATGCTCACACTCATTAAAGAATGTTTGTCGAATTCATGATGCATGTAACGTGTTCGGAATACGAATGTCATATTGAAGGAAACAATGTAAATTACATGTCTATTGGGTAGAACTCGCTTGAAGAGAATTTTTCTGCGAAACGTGCCTCATTTTCCAAACTGCAATTAGGAGAACCCTGTGACATCTGAGAAAATGCTTCTAAGGGTCAATATGCCTTGAATGGTGAATGAAAGTCCGGTAATCCACATGTTAATAACAGTGTAGTAATTATTTTTCAAACCGTGATTCATGGAGCGCTTTTGGAAAATGGAATTTCAGCGTAATGAAACAATGTAAATTACAATTCTATTGGGTAGAACTAGATAGGATAGAATTTTTCTGCGAAAATTGCATGATTATCGAATCTGAAGTTTTGAGAAAGCTTCAAAATGAGAGTAAATATTTCTAGGTGTAAATATGCCTTTATGTTGGAAGAAAGTTCGGTAATCCACATTTTCACAACATATTAAAGAATCTTTTTCTAATCCGTGATGCATATACCGTGTTCGGAATGTGGAATTTCACGGTGATTGAAACAATATAAATTATTCTCTATTGGGTAGAACTCGCTCCAAGAGAATTTTTCTGTGAAAACTGCTTCATTTTTGAAACTGGCGATTGGAAAACACTGCAAAATCTGAGAAAGTACTTCTAAGTATCAATATTCAATCTATTGTGATGAAAGTTCGGTAATCCACATGTTAACAAATCTGTAGTGAATATTTGTCGAATCCATTATGCATGTAGCATGTTCAGAACACGGGATTTCATGGCAAGGGAGTTTATGTAAATTGCATTTCTCTTGGTTAGAAAACACTCCAGGAGATTTTTCCTGAGAAATCTGCCTGTTTTTCAAATCTGGCATTAGGAAAACACTGTGAACTCAGATGAATATATTCTGGGTGTAAATATGCCTTGTAGGGTGGATGAAAGTTCGGTAATCCGCATGCTAACAACTCTGTAGTGAATATTTGTCGAATCTGAGATACATGAAGCGTGTTCGGAACACAGAATATCACGGTGAGAGAATCTGTGTAAAATACATGTCTTTTGGGTAGAACTCGCTCCAAGGTTTTTCTGCGAATTCTGCCTCAGTTTCAAAACTGGCATTAGGAAAAACTTTCGAAATATGAGAAAATCATTCAAACTGTCAATATGACTTTAATGGTGGATGAAAGTTGGTTAATCCTTATGCTAACGACTCTGTAGTGAATATTTGTCGAATCAGTGATGCATGTAGATTTTTCGGAACACGGAATTTCATAATGAAGGGTTCTAAGTAAATTGCATGTCTATTGGGTAGAACCCGCTCCAAGAGGATTTTTCTGCGAAACTGCATGTATTAAAACCTGACATTAGGAGAAATCTACTAAATCAGAATAAATTTTCTATGTATAAATATGCATTGTAAGGTGGATGAAAGTTCGGTAATACACATGTTCACAACTCATTAAAGAATGTTTGTCGAATCCGTGATGCATGTAACGTGTTCAGAACACGGAATGTCACGGTGAGTGAAACTAGGTAAATTACATATCTTTTGGGTAGAACTCGCTCCAAGAGCATTTTCCTGCCAAATCTGCCTCATTTTCAAACCAGGCATTAAAACTAAAATGTGAAATCTCAGAAAATTTTCAAAGTGTCAGTAAGTCATGTATGGTGGATGAAAGGGCTGTAATCCACTTGATAACAACTCTGTAGTGAATATTTGTCGAATCCGAGAAGCATGTAGCGTGTTCGGAACACGGAATTACACAGTGAGCGAATCCATGTAAATTACATGTCTATTGTTTTGAACCCGCTCCAAGAGGTTTTTGCCGTGAAATCAGCCTCAGTTTCGAAACTGGCATTTGGAAAACTCTGTGAAATCAGAGAAAATGCTTCTAAGCATCAATATGCCTTGTATTCTGATGAAAGTCCTGTAATTCACATGCAAACAATTCTGTAGTGTAATTCGTCGAAAACTTTCTGCATGTAGCGTGTTTGAAACACGGAATTTCACAGCAGGAGTATCTATGTAATTTACATATCTATTGGGTAGAACACGCTCCAACAGATTTTCCTTAGGAAACTGCCTGATTTTTGAAACTGCTATTAGGAAAAACTGCAAACTAACAGTTAAATTTTCTAGGTGTAAATATGCCTTGTATTGTAGATGAAAGTTCTGTAATACACATGTACACAACTCATTAAAAATGTTTCTCAAATCCGTGATATATGTAGTGTGTTCGGAACACGGAATGTCACATTGAAGGAAACTATGTAAATTACATATCTATTGGTGAGAACCCGCTCCAGGAGCATTTTACTGTAAAATCTACCTCTGTTTGGAAACTGGTTTATGAAAACGCTGCAAAATCTGAGCAAATGCTTTAAGGTGACAATATTTCTTCAATGGTTTTTTAAAGATGTGTTTTTCTCATTCTAACAACTCAGCTGTGAAAATTTGCTGAATCCAATATGCACGTTACTTTTTGACAACACGGAATGTTACGGTGACGTTATCTAAGAAAATGGGATGTCTATTGAATCGAACATGCAGCAAGAAAATTTTTCGGCGAAAACTGCATGATTATCGTAAGTGATGTCAGGAAAAATCTGCGAAATCTACGTAAATATTTCTAGGTGTAAATATGCCTTGTATTGTGGTTGAAACATCGGTAATCCACATGCTCACGGTCATTCAATAATGTTTGTCGAAGCCGTGATTAATGTAACGTTTTTGGAACATGGAATGTCTCGGTGAGTGAAATCCGGAAAATAACAATTCTACTGGATAGAACTTGCTTGAATTGAATTTTTCTGCGAAAATTTCATGATTTTCGAAACTGGATGTTAGGAAAAAACTGCGAAATCAGAATAAACACTTCTAGGTGTAAATATGCCTTGTATGGTGGATGAAAGTTCGGTAATCCACATGCTCACACTCATTAAAGAATGTTTGTCGAATTCATGATGCATGTAACGTGTTCGGAATACAGAATGTCATATTGAAGGAAACAGTTTAAATTACAAGTCTATTGGGTAGAACTCGCTTGAAGAGTATTTTTCTGCGAAACGTGCCTCATTTTCCAAACTGCAATTAGGAGAACCCTGTGAAATCTGAGAAAATGCTTCTAAGGGTCAATATGCCTTGAATGGTGAATGAAAGTCCGGTAATCCACATGTTAATAACAGTGTAGTAATTATTTTTCAAACCGTGATTCATGGAGCGCTTTTGGAAAATGGAATTTCAGCGTAATGAAACAATGTAAATTACAATTCTATTGGGTAGAACTAGATAGGATATAATTTTTATGCGAAAATTGCATGATTATCGAAATTGAAGTTTGGAGAAAGCTTCAAAATGAGAGTAAATATTTCTAGGTGTAAATATGCCTTCTATGGTTTTTGAAACATCGATAATCCACATGCTCACGGTCATTCAATAATGCTTGTGGAAGCCATGATTAATGTAACGTTTTCGGAACTTGGAATGACTCGGTGAGTGAAACTCAGAAAATAACAATTCTACTGGATAGAACTTGCTTGAATTGATTTTTTCTGCGAAAATTTCATGATTTTCGAAACTGGATAATACGAAAAACCTGCGAAATCAGAATAAACACTTTAGGTGTAAATATGCCTTTTATGGTGGATGAAAGTTCGGTAATCCACATGCTCACACTAATTAAAGAATGTTTGTCGAATTCGTGATGCATGTAACGTGTTCAGAACACGGAATGTCACGGTGAGTGAAACTAGGTAAATTACATATCTTTTGGGTAGAACTCGCTCCAAGAGCATTTTCCTGCCAAATCTTACTCATTCTCAAATCAGGCATTAAAACTAACATGTGAAATCTCAGAAAATTCTTCAAAGTGTCAGTAAGCCATGTATGGTGGATGAAAGTGCTCTAATCCACTTGCTAACAACTCTATAGTGAATATTTGTCGAATCCGAGAAGCATGTAGCGTGTTTGGAACACGGAATTTCTCAGTGAGCGAATTCATGTAAATTATATGTCTATTGTTTTGAACCCGCTCCAAGAAGTTTTTGCCGTGAAATCTGCCTCAGTTTCGAAACTGGCGTTTGGAAAGCTCTGTGAAATCAGAGAAAATGCTTCTAAGCATCAATATGCCTTGTATTGTGATGAAAGTACTGTAATCCACATGCAAACAACTCTGTAGTGTATTTTTGTCGAATCCTATCTGCATGTAGCGTGTTTGAAACACGGAATTTCACAGCAGGAGAATCTATGTAATTTACATATCTATTGGGTAGAACACGCTCCAACAGTTTTTCCTTAGGAAACTGCCTGATTTTTGAAACTGCTATTAGGAAAAAGCTGCAAACTAAGAGTTAAAGTTTCTAGGTGTAAATATGCCTTGCATTGTAGATGAAAGTTCTGTATAACACATGTACACAGATCATTAAAAATGTTTCTCAAATCCGTGATGTATGTAGTGTGTTCGGAACACGAAATGTCACGTTGAAGGAAATTATGTAAATTAAATATCTATTGGTGAGAACCCGCTCCGGGAGCATTTTACTGTAAAATCTACCTCTGTTTGGAAACTGGTGTTATGAAAACGCTGCAAAATCTGAGCAAATGCTTTAAGGTGACAATATTTCTTCAATGGTTTTTTAAAGATGTGTAATTATCATTCTAACAACTCAGCTGTGAAAATTTGCTGAATCCAATATGCACGTTACTTTTTGACAACACGGAATATTACGGTGACGTTATCTATGAAAATGGGATGTCTATTGGATCGAACATGCAGCAAGAAAATTTTTCGGCTAAAACTGCTTGATTTTCGTATGTGATGGCAGGAAAAATCTGCGAAATCTACGTAAATATTTCTAGGTGTAAATATGCCTTGTATTGTGGTTGAAACATCGGTAATCCACATGCTCACGGTCATTCAATAATGTTTGTTGAAGCCGTGATTAATGTAACGTTTTTGGAACATGGAATGTCTCGGTGAGTGAAATTCGGAAAATAAAAATTCTACTGGATAGAACTTGCTTGAGTTGAATTTTTGAGCGGAAATTTCAAGATTATCGAAACTGGATGTTAGGAAAAACCTGCGAAATCAGAATAAACACTTCTAGGTGTAAATATGCCTTGTATGGTGGATGAAAGTTCGGTAATCCACATGCTCACACTCATTAAAGAATGTTTGTCGAATTCATGATGCATGTAACGTGTTCGGAATACGAATGTCATATTGAAGGAAACAATGTAAATTACATGTCTATTGGGTAGAACTCGCTTGAAGAGAATTTTTCTGCGAAACGTGCCTCATTTTCCAAACTGCAATTAGGAGAACCCTGTGACATCTGAGAAAATGCTTCTAAGGGTCAATATGCCTTGAATGGTGAATGAAAGTCCGGTAATCCACATGTTAATAACAGTGTAGTAATTATTTTTCAAACCGTGATTCATGGAGCGCTTTTGGAAAATGGAATTTCAGCGTAATGAAACAATGTAAATTACAATTCTATTGGGTAGAACTAGATAGGATAGAATTTTTCTGCGAAAATTGCATGACTATCGAATCTGAAGTTTTGAGAAAGCTTCAAAATGAGAGTAAATATTTCTAGGTGTAAATATGCCTTTATGTTGGAAGAAAGTTCGGTAATCCACATTTTCACAACATATTAAAGAATCTTTTTCTAATCCGTGATGCATATACCGTGTTCGGAACTGTGGAATTTCACGGTGATTGAAACAATATAAATTATTCTCTATTGGGTAGAACTCGCTCCAAGAGAATTTTTCTGTGAAAACTGCTTCATTTTTGAAACTGGCGATTGGAAAACACTGCAAAATCTGAGAAAGTACTTCTAAGTATCAATATTCAATCTATTGTGATGAAAGTTCGGTAATCCACATGTTAACAAATCTGTAGTGAATATTTGTCGAATCCATTATGCATGTAGCATGTTCAGAACACGGGATTTCATGGCAAGGGAGTTTATGTAAATTGCATTTCTCTTGGTTAGAAAACACTCCAGGAGATTTTTCCTGAGAAATCTGCCTGTTTTTCAAATCTGGCATTAGGAAAACACTGTGAACTCAGATGAATATATTCTGGGTGTAAATATGCCTTGTAGGGTGGATGAAAGTTCGGTAATCCGCATGCTAACAACTCTGTAGTGAATATTTGTCGAATCTGAGATACATGAAGCGTGTTCGGAACACAGAATATCACGGTGAGAGAATCTGTGTAAAATACATGTCTTTTGGGTAGAACTCGCTCCAAGGTTTTTCTGCGAATTCTGCCTCAGTTTCAAAACTGGCATTAGGAAAAACTTTCGAAATATGAGAAAATCATTCAAACTGTCAATATGACTTTAATGGTGGATGAAAGTTGGTTAATCCTTATGCTAACGACTCTGTAGTGAATATTTGTCGAATCAGTGATGCATGTAGATTTTTCGGAACACGGAATTTCATAATGAAGGGTTCTAAGTAAATTGCATGTCTATTGGGTAGAACCCGCTCCAAGAGGATTTTTCTGCGAAAACTGCATGTATTAAAACCTGACATTAGGAGAAATCTACTAAATCAGAATAAATTTTCTATGTATAAATATGCATTGTAAGGTGGATGAAAGTTCGGTAATACACATGTTCACAACTCATTAAAGAATGTTTGTCGAATCCGTGATGCATGTAACGTGTTCAGAACACGGAATGTCACGGTGAGTGAAACGAGGTAAATTACATATCTTTTGGGTAGAACTCACTCCAAGAGCATTTTCCTGCCAAATCTGCCTCATTTTCAAACCAGGCATTAAAACTAAAATGTGAAATCTCAGAAAATTTTTCAAAGTGTCAGTAAGTCATGTATGGTGGATGAAAGGGCTGTAATCCACTTGCTAACAACTCTGTAGTGAATATTTGTCGAATCCGAGAAGCATGTAGCGTGTTCGGAACACGGAATTTCACAGTGAGCGAATCCATGTAAATTACATGTCTATTGTTTTGAACCCGCTCCAAGAGGTTTTTGCCGTGAAATCAGCCTCAGTTTCGAAACTGGCATTTGGAAAACTCTGTGAAATCAGAGAAAATGCTTCTAAGCATCAATATGCCTTGTATTCTGATGAAAGTCCTGTAATTCACATGCAAACAATTCTGTAGTGTAATTCGTCGAAACTTATCTGCATGTAGCGTGTTTGAAACACGGAATTTCACAGCAGGAGTATCTATGTAATTTACATATCTATTGGGTAGAACACGCTCCAACAGATTTTCCTTAGGAAACTGCCTGATTTTTGAAACTGCTATTAGGAAAAACTGCAAACTAACAGTTAAATTTTCTAGGTGTAAATATGCCTTGTATTGTAGATGAAAGTTCTGTAATACACATGTACACAACTCATTAAAAATGTTTCTCAAATCCGTGATGTATGTAGTGTGTTCGGAACACGGAATGTCACGTTGAAGGAAACTATGTAAATTAAATATCTATTGGTGAGAACCCGCTCCAGGAGCATTTTACTGTAAAATCTACCTCTGTTTGGAAACTGGTGTTATGAAAACGCTGCAAAATCTGAGCAAATGCTTTAAGGTGACAATATTTCTTCAATGGTTTTTTAAAGATGTGTTTTTCTCATTCTAACAACTCAGCTGTGAAAATTTGCTGAATCCAATATGCACGTTACTTTTTGACAACACGGAATGTTACGGTGACGTTATCTAAGAAAATGGGATGTCTATTGGATCGAACATGCAGCAAGAAAATTTTTCGGCGAAAACTGCATGATTATCGTAAGTGATGTCAGGAAAAATCTGCGAAATCTACGTAAATATTTCTAGGTGTAAATATGCCTTGTATTGTGGTTGAAACATCGGTAATCCACATGCTCACGGTCATTCAATAATGTTTGTCGAAGCCGTGATTAATGTAACGTTTTTGGAACATGGAATGTCTCGGTGAGTGAAATCCGGAAAATAAAAATTCTACTGGATAGAACTTGCTTGAATTGAATTTTTCTGCGAAAATTTCATGATTTTCGAAACTGGATGTTAGGAAAAACCTGCGAAATCAGAATAAACACTTCTAGGTGTAAATATGCCTTGTATGGTGGATGAAAGTTCGGTAATCCACATGCTCACACTCATTAAAGAATGTTTGTCGAATTCATGATGCATGTAACGTGTTCGGAATACAGAATGTCATATTGAAGGAAACAGTTTAAATTACAAGTCTATTGGGTAGAACTCGCTTGAAGAGAATTTTTCTGCGAAACGTGCCTCATTTTCCAAACTGCAATTAGGAGAACCCTGTGAAATCTGAGAAAATGCTTCTAAGGGTCAATATGCCTTGAATGGTGAATGAAAGTCCGGTAATCCACATGTTAATAACAGTGTAGTAATTATTTTTCAAACCGTGATTCATGGAGCGCTTTTGGAAAATGGAATTTCAGCGTAATGAAACAATGTAAATTACAATTCTATTGGGTAGAACTAGATAGGATATAATTTTTCTGCGAAAATTGCATGATTATCGAATTGATGTTTGGAGAAAGCTTCAAAATGAGAGTAAATATTTCTAGGTGTAAATATGCCTTCTATGGTTTTGAAACATCGATAATCCACATGCTCACGGTCATTCAATAATGCTTGTGGAAGCCATGATTAATGTAACGTTTTCGGAACTTGGAATGACTCGGTGAGTGAAACTCAGAAAATAACAATTCTACTGGATAGAACTTGCTTGAATTGATTTTTTCTGCGAAAATTTCATGATTTTTGAAACTGGATAATACGAAAAACCTGCGAAATCAGAATAAACACTTTAGGTGCAAATATGCCTTTTATGGTGGATGAAAGTTCGGTAATCCACATGCTCACACTAATTAAAGAATGTTTGTCGAATTCGTGATGCATGTAACGTGTTCAGAACACGGAATGTCACGGTGAGTGAAACTAGGTAAATTACATATCTTTTGGGTAGAACTCGCTCCAAGAGCATTTTCCTGCCAAATCTTACTCATTCTCAAATCAGGCATTAAAACTAACATGTGAAATCTCAGAAAATTCTTCAAAGTGTCAGTAAGCCATGTATGGTGGATGAAAGTGCTCTAATCCACTTGCTAACAACTCTATAGTGAATATTTGTCGAATCCGAGAAGCATGTAGCGTGTTTGGAACACGGAATTTCTCAGTGAGCGAATTCATGTAAATTATATGTCTATTGTTTTGAACCCGCTCCAAGAAGTTTTTGCCGTGAAATCTGCCTCAGTTTCGAAACTGGCGTTTGGAAAGCTCTGTGAAATCAGAGAAAATGCTTCTAAGCATCAATATGCCTTGTATTGTGATGAAAGTACTGTAATCCACATGCAAACAACTCTGTAGTGTATTTTTGTCGAATCCTATCTGCATGTAGCGTGTTTGAAACACGGAATTTCACAGCAGGAGAATCTATGTAATTTACATATCTATTGGGTAGAACACACTCCAACAGTTTTTCCGTAGGAAACTGCCTGATTTTTGAAACTGCTATTAGGAAAAAGCTGCAAACTAAGAGTTAAAGTTTCTAGGTGTAAATATGCCTTGCATTGTAGATGAAAGTTCTGTATAACACATGTACACAGATCATTAAAAATGTTTCTCAAATCCGTGATGTATGTAGTGTGTTCGGAACACGGAATGTCACGTTGAAGGAAATTATGTAAATTAAATATCTATTGGTGAGAACCCGCTCCGGGAGCATTTTACTGTAAAATCTACCTCTGTTTGGAAACTGGTGTTATGAAAACGCTGCAAAATCTGAGCAAATGCTTTAAGGTGACAATATTTCTTCAATGGTTTTTTAAAGATGTGTAATTATCATTCTAACAACTCAGCTGTGAAAATTTGCTGAATCCAATATGCACGTTACTTTTTGACAACACGGAATATTACGGTGACGTTATCTATGAAAATGGGATGTCTATTGGATCGAACATGCAGCAAGAAAATTTTTCGGCTAAAACTGCTTGATTTTCGTATGTGATGGCAGGAAAAATCTGCGAAATCTACGTAAATATTTCTAGGTGTAAATACGCCTTGTATTGTGGTTGAAACATCGGTAATCCACATGTTCACGGTCATTCAATAATGTTTGTTGAAGCCGTGATTAATGTAACGTTTTTGGAACATGGAATGTCTCGGTGAGTGAAATTCAGAAAATAAAAATTCTACTGGATAGAACTTGCTTGAGTTGAATTTTTGAGCGGAAATTTCAAGATTATCGAAACTGGATGTTAGGAAAAACCTGCGAAATCAGAATAAACACTTCTAGGTGTAAATATGCCTTGTATGGTGGATGAAAGTTCGGTAATCCACATGCTCACACTCATTAAAGAATGTTTGTCGAATTCATGATGCATGTAACGTGTTCGGAATACGAATGTCATATTGAAGGAAACAATGTAAATTACATTTCTATTGGGTAGATCTCGCTTGAAGAGAATTTTTCTGCGAAACGTGCCTCATTTTCCAAACTGAAATTAGGAGAACACTGTGACATCTGAGAAAATGCTTCTAAGGGTCAATATGCCTTGAATGGTGAATGAAAGTCCGGTAATCCACATGTTAATAACAGTGTAGTAATTATTTTTCAAACCGTGATTCATGGAGCGCTTTTGGAAAATGGAATTTCAGCGTAATGAAACAATGTAAATTACAATTCTATTGGGTAGAACTAGATAGGATAGAATTTTTCTGCGAAAATTGCATGATTATCGAATCTGAAGTTTTGAGAAAGCTTCAAAATGAGAGTAAATATTTCTAGGTGTAAATATGCCTTTATGTTGGAAGAAAGTTCGGTAATCCACATTTTCACAACATATTAAAGAATCTTTTTCTAATCCGTGATGCATATACCGTGTTCGGAACGTGGAATTTCACGGTGATTGAAACAATGTAAATTATTCTCTATTGGGTAGAACTCGCTCCAAGAGAATTTTTCTGTGAAAACTGCTTCATTTTTGAAACTGGGGTTTGGAAAACGCTTCAAAATGTGAGAAAGTACTTCTAAGTATCAATATTCAATGTATTGTGATGAAAGTTTGGTAATTCACATGCTAACAAATCTGTAGTGAATATTTGTCGAATCCATTATGCATGTAGCATGTTCAGAACACGGGATTTCATGGCCAGGGAGTTTATGTAAATTGCATTTCTCTTGGTTAGAAAACACTCCAGGAGATTTTTCCTGAGAAATCTGCCTGATTTTCGAAACTGGCACTAGGAAAACACTGTGAACTCAGATGAATATATTCTGGGTGTAAATATGCCTTGTAGGGTGGATGAAAGTTCGGTAATCCGCATGCTAACAACTCTGTAGTGAATATTTGTCGAATCCTGAGATACATGAAGCGTGTTCCGGAACACAGAATATCACGGTGAGAGAATCTGTATAAAATACATTTCTCTTGGATAGAACTCGTTCCAAGAGCTTTTTCTGCGAATTCTGCCTCAGTTTCAAAACTGGCATTAGGAAAAAATTTCGAAATATGAGAAAATGCATTCAAACTGTCAATATGACTTTAATGGTGGATGAAAGTTCGGTTAATCCTTATGCTAACGACTCTGTAGTGAATATTTGTCGAATCAGTGATGCATGTAGATTTTTCGGAACACGGAATTTCATGATGAGGGTTCTATGTAAATTACATGTCTATTGAGTAGGACTCGCTCCAAGAGGATTTTTCTGTGAAAACTGCATGTATTAAAATCTGACATTAGGAGGAATCTACTAAATCATAATAAACTTTCTATGTATAAATATGCATTGTAAGATGGATGAAAGTTCGGTAATACACATGTTCACAACTCATTAAAGAATGTTTGTCGAATCCGTGATGCATGTAACGTGTTCAGAACACGGAATGTCACGGTGAGTGAAACTAGGTAAATTACATATCTTTTGGGTAGAACTCGCTCCAAGAGCATTTTCCTGCCAAATCTGCCTCATTTTCAAACCAGGCATTAAAACTAAAATGTGAAATCTCAGAAAATTCTTCAATAGTGTCAGTAAGTCCATGTATGGTGGATGAAAGGGCTGTAATCCACTTGCTAACAACTCTGTAGTGAATATTTGTCGAATCCGAGAAGCATGTAGCGTGTTCGGAACATGGAATTTACACAGTGAGCGAATCCATGTAAATTACATGTCTATTGTTTTGAACCCGCTCCAAGAGGTTTTTGCCGTGAAATCAGCCTCAGTTTCGAAACTGGCATTTGGAAAACTCTGTGAAATCAGAGAAAATGCTTCTAAGCATCAATATGCCTTGTATTCTGATGAAAGTCCTGTAATCACATGCAAAACAATTCTGTAGGTGTAATTCGTCGAAAACTTTCTGCATGCAGCGTGTTTGAAACACGGAATTTCACAGCAGGAGTATCTATGTAATTTACATATCTATTGGGTAGAACACGCTCCAACAGATTTTCCTTAGGAAACTGCCTGATTTTTGAAACTGCTATTAGGAAAAACTGCAAACTAACAGTTAAATTTTCTAGGTGTAAATATGTCTTGTATTGTAGATGAAAGTTCTGTAATACACATGTACACAACTCATTAAAAATGTTTCTCAAATCCGTGATGTATGTAGTGTGTTCGGAACACGGAATGTCACGTTGAAGGAAACTATGTAAATTAAATATCTATTGGTGAGAACCCGCTCCAGGAGCATTTTACTGTAAAATCTACCTGTGTTTGGAAACTGGTGTTATGAAAACGCTGCAAAATCTGAGCAAATGCTTTAAGGTGACAATATTTCTTCAATGGTTTTTAAAGATGTGTTTTTCTCATTCTAGCAACTCAGCTGTGAAAATTTCCTGAATCCAATATGCACGTTATTTTTTGACAACACGGAATGTTACGGTGACGTTATCTAAGAAAATGGGATGTCTATTGATCGAACATGCAGCAAGAAAATTTTTCGGCGAAAACTGCATGATTATCGTAAGTGATGTCAGGAAAAATCTGCGAAATCTACGTAAATATTTCTAGGTGTAAATATGCCTTGTATTGTGGTTGAAACATCAGGTAATCCACATGCTCACGGTCATTCAATAATGTTTGTCGAAGCCGTGATTAATGTAACGTTTTTGGAACATGGAATGTCTCGGTGAGTGAAACTCCGGAAAATAACAATTCTACTGGATAGAACTTGCTTGAATTGAATTTTTCTGCGAAAATTTCATGATTTTCGAAACTGGGATGTTAGGAAAAAACCTGCGAAATCAGAATAAACACTTCTAGGTGTAAATATGCCTTGTATGGTGGATGAAAGTTCGGTAATCCACATGCTCACACTCATTAAAGAATGTTTGTCGAATTCATGATGCATGTAACGTGTTCGGAATACAGAATGTCATATTGAAGGAAACAGTTTAAATTACAAGTCTATTGGGTAGAACTCGCTTGAAGAGAATTTTTCTGCGAAACGTGCCTCATTTTCCAAACTGCAATTAGGAGAACACTGTGACATCTGAGAAAATGCTTCTAAGGGTCAATATGCCTTGAATGGTGAATGAAAGTCCGGTAATCCACATGTTAATAACAGTGTAGTAATTATTTTTCAAACCGTGATTCATGGAGCGCTTTTGGAAAATGGAATTTCAGCGTAATGAAACAATGTAAATTACAATTCTATTGGGTAGAACTAGATAGGATAGAATTTTTCTGCGAAAATTGCATGATTATCGAATCTGAAGTTTGGAGAAAGCTTCAAAATGAGAGTAAATATTTCTAGGTGTAAATATGCCTTCTATGGTTTTTGAAACATCGATAATCCACATGCTCACGGTCATTCAATAATGCTTGTGGAAGCCATGATTAATGTAACGTTTTCGGAACTTGGAATGACTCGGTGAGTGAAACTCAGAAAATAACAATTCTACTGGATAGAACTTGCTTGAATTGATTTTTTCTGCGAAAATTTCATGATTTTTGAAACTGGATAATACGAAAAACCTGCGAAATCAGAATAAACACTTTAGGTGCAAATATGCCTTTTATGGTGGATGAAAGTTCGGTAATCCACATGCTCACACTAATTAAAGAATGTTTGTCGAATTCGTGATGCATGTAACGTGTTCAGAACACGGAATGTCACGGTGAGTGAAACTAGGTAAATTACATATCTTTTGGGTAGAACTCGCTCCAAGAGCATTTAACTGCTAAATCTTACTCATTCTCAAATCAGGCATTAAAACTAACATGTGAAATCTCAGAAAATTCTTCAAAGTGTCAGTAAGCATGTATGGTGGATGAAAGTGCTCTAATCCACTTTCTAACAACTCTATAGTGAATATTTGTCGAATCCCGAGAAGCATGTAGCGTGTTTGGAACACGGAATTTCTCAGTGAGCGAATTCATGTAATTATATGTCTATTGTTTTGACACCCGCTCCAAGAAGTTTTTGCCGTGAAATCTGCCTCAGTTTCGAAACTGGCGTTTGGAAAGCTCTGTGAAATCAGAGAAAATGCTTCTAAGCATCAATATGCCTGTATTGTGATGAAAGTACTGTAATCCACATGCAAACACTCTGTAGTGTATTTTGTCGAATCCTATCTGCATGTAGCGTGTTTGAAACACGGAATTTCACAGCAGGAGATTCTATGTAATTTACATATCTATTGGGTAGAACACGCTCCAACAGTTTTTCCTTAGGAAACTGCCTGATTTTTGAAACTGCTATTAGGAAAAAGCTGCAAACTAAGAGTTAAAGTTTCTAGGTGTAAATATGCCTTGCATTGTAGATGAAAGTTCTGTATAACACATGTACACAGATCATTAAAAATGTTTCTCAAATCCGTGATGTATGTAGTGTGTTCGGAACACGAAAGTCACGTTGAAGGAAATTATGTAAATTAAATATCTATTGGTGAGAACCCGCTCCAGGGAGCATTTTACTGTAAAATCTACCTCTGTTTGGAAACTGGTGTTATGAAAACGCTGCAAAATCTGAGCAAATGCTTTAAGGTGACAATATTTTCTTCAATGGTTTTTTAAAGATGTGTATTATCATTCTAACAACTCAGCTGTGAAAATTTGCTGAATCCAATATGCACGTTACTTTTTTGACAACACGGAATATTACGGTGACGTTATCTAATGAAAATGGGATGTCTATTGGATCGAACCTGCAGCAAGAAAATTTTCGGCGAAAACTGCTGATTTATCGTAATTGATGGCAGGAAAAATCTGCGAAATCTACGTAAATATTTCTAGGTGTAAATACTGCCTTGTATTGTGGTTGAAACATCGGTAATCCACATGCTCACGGTCATTCAATAATGTTTGTCGAAGCCGTGATTAATGTAACGTTTTTGGAACATGGAATGTCTCGGTGAGTGAAATCGGAAAATAAAATTCTACTGGATAGAACTTGCTTGAGTTGAATTTTTGCTGCGAAATTTCATGATTTTCGAAACTGGATGTTAGGAAAAACCTGCCGAAATCAGAATAAACACTTCTAGGTGTAAATATGCCTTGTATGGTGGATGAAAGTTCGGTAATCCACATGCTCACACTCATTAAAGAATGTTTGTCGAATTCATGATGCATGTAACGTGTTCGGAATACAGAATGTCATATGAATGAAACAGTTTAAATTACAATGTCTATTGGGTAGAACTCGCTTGAAGATATTTTTCTGCGAAACGTGCCTCATTTTCCAAACTGCAATTAGGAGAACCTGTGACATCTGAGAAAATGCTTCTAAGGGTCAATATGCCTTGAATGGTGAATGAAAGTCCGGTAATCCACATGTTAATAACAGTGTAGTAATTATTTTTCAAACCGTGATTCATGGAGCGCTTTTGGAAAATGGAATTTCAGCGTAATGAAACAATGTAAATTACAATTCTATTGGGTAGAACTAGATAGGATAGAATTTTTCTGCGAAAATTGCATGATTATCGAAATCTGACGTTGGAGAAAGCTTCAAAATGAGAGTAAATATTTCTAGGTTGTAAAATGCCTTCTATGGTTTTTGAAACAATCGATAATCCACATGCTCACGGTCATTCCATTAATGCTTGTGGAAGCCATGATTAATGTACCTTTTCGGAACTTGGAATGACTCGGTGAGTGAAACTCAGAAAATAAACAATTCTACTGGATAGAACTTGCTTGAATTGATTTTTTCTGCGAAAATTTCATGATTTTCGAAACTGGATAATACGAAAAACCTGCGAAATCAGAATAAACACTTTAGGTGTAAATATGCCTTTTATGGTGGATGAAGTTCGGTAATCCACATGCTCACACTAATTAAAGAATGTTTGTCGAATTCGTGATGCATGTAACGTGTTTCAGAACCCGGAATGTCACGGTGAGTGAAACTAGGTAAATTACATATCTTTTGGGTAGAACTCGCTCCAAGAGCATTTTCCTGCCAAATCTTACTCATTCTCAAATCAGGCATTTAAAACTAACATGTGAAATCTCAGAAAATTCTTCAAAGTGTCAGTAAGCCATGTATGGTGGATGAAAGTGCTCTAATCCACTTGCTAACAACTCTATAGTGAATATTTGTCGAATCCGAGAAGCATGTAGCGGGTTTGGAACACGGAATTTCTCAGTGAGCGAATTCATGTAATTATATGTCTATTGTTTTGAACCCGCTCCAAGAAGTTTTTGCCGTGAAATCTGCCTCAGTTTCGAAACTGGCGTTTGGAAAGCTCTGTGAAATCAGAGAGAAAATGCTTCTAAGCATCAATATGCCTTGTATTGTGATGAAAGTACTGTAATCCACATGCAAACAACTCTGTAGTGTATTTTTGTCGAATCCTATCTGCATGTAGCGTGTTTGAAACACGGAATTTCACAGCAGGAGATCTATGTAATTTACATATCTATTGGGTAGAACACAGCTCCAAACAGTTTTTCCTTAGGAAACGCCTGATTTTTTGAAACTGCTATTAGGAAAAAGCGCAACTAAGAGTTAAAGATTTCTAGGCTGTAAATATGCCTTGCATTGTAGATGAAAGTTCTGTATAACACATGTACACAGATCATTAAAAATGTTTCTCAATCCGTGATGTATGTAGTGTGTTCGGAACACGGAATGGTCACGTTGAAGGAAATTATGTAAATTAAATATCTATTGGTGAGAACCCGCTCCGGGAGCATTTACTGTAAATCTACCTCTGTTTGGAAACTGGTGTATGAAAACGCTGCAAAATCTGAGCAAATGCTTTAAGGTGACAATATTTCTTCAATGGTTTTTTAAAGATGTGTAATTATCATTCTAACAACTCAGCTGTGAAAATTTGCTGAATCCAATATGCACGTTACTTTTTGACAACACGGAATATTACGGTGACGTATCTATGAAAATGGGATGTCTATTGGATCGAACATGCAGCAAGAAAATTTTTCGGCTAAAACTGCTGATTTTCGTATGTGATGGCAGGAAAAATCTGCGAAATCTACGTAAATATTTCTAGGTGTAAATATGCCTTGTATTGTGGTTGAACATCGGTAATCCACATGTCACGGTCATTCAATAATGTTTGTGAAGCCGTGATTAATGTACTTTTTGGAACATGAATGTCTCGGTGAGTGAAATAGGAAAATAAAAATTCTACTGGATAGAACTTGCTTGAGTTGAATTTTTGAGCGGAAATTTCAAGATTATCGAAACTGGATGTTAGGAAAAAACCTGCGAAATCAGAATAAACACTTCTAGGTGTAAATATGCCTTGTATGGTGGATGAAAGTTCGGTAATCCACCTGCTCACACTCATTAAAGAATGTTTGTCGAATTCAGTGATGCATGTAACGTGTTCGGAATACGGAATGTCATATTGAAGGAAACAATGTTAAATTACATGTCTATTGGGTAGAACTCGCTTGAAGAGGAATTTTTCTGCGAAACGTGCCTCATTTTCCAAACTGCCATTAGGAGAACCCTGTGACATCTGGAAAATGCTTCTAAGGGTCAATATGCCTTGAATGGATGAATGAAAGTTCCGTTAATCCACATGTTAATAACAGTGTAGTAATTATTTTTCAAACCGTGATTCATGGAGCGCTTTTGGAAAATGGAATTTCAGCGTAATGAAACAATGTAAATTACAATTCTATTGGGTAGAACTAGATAGGATAGAATTTTTCTGCGAAAATTGCATGATATCGAATCTGAAGTTTTGAGAAAGCTTCAAAATGAGAGTAAATATTTCTAGGTGTAAATATGCCTTTATGTTGGAAGAAAGTTCGGTAATCCACATTTTCACAACATATTAAAGAATCTTTTTCTAATCCGTGATGCATATACCGTGTTCGGAATGGAATTTCACGGTGATTGAAACAATATAAATTATTCTCTATTGGGTAGAACTCGCTCCAAGAGAATTTTTCTGTGAAAACTGCTTCATTTTTGAAACTGGCGATTGGAAAACACTGCAAAATCTGAGAAAGTACTTCTAAGTATCAATATTCAATCTATTGTGATGAAAGTTCGGTAATCCACATGTTAACAAATCTGTAGTGAATATTTGTCGAATCCATTATGCATGTAGCATGTTCAGAACACGGGATTTCATGGCAAGGGAGTTTATGTAAATTGCATTTCTCTTGGTTAGAAAACACTCCAGGAGATTTTTCCTGAGAAATCTGCCTGTTTTTCAAATCTGGCATTAGGAAAACACTGTGAACTCAGATGAATATATTCTGGGTGTAAATATGCCTTGTAGGGTGGATGAAAGTTCGGTAATCCGCATGCTAACAACTCTGTAGTGAATATTTGTCGAATCTGAGATACATGAAGCGTGTTCGGAACACAGAATATCACGGTGAGAGAATCTGTGTAAAATACATGTCTTTTGGGTAGAACTCGCTCCAAGGTTTTTCTGCGAATTCTGCCTCAGTTTCAAAACTGGCATTAGGAAAAACTTTCGAAATATGAGAAAATCATTCAAACTGTCAATATGACTTTAATGGTGGATGAAAGTTGGTTAATCCTTATGCTAACGACTCTGTAGTGAATATTTGTCGAATCAGTGATGCATGTAGATTTTTCGGAACACGGAATTTCATAATGAAGTTCTAAGTAAATTGCATGTCTATTGGGTAGAACCCGCTCCAAGAGGATTTTTCTGCGAAAACTGCATGTATTAAAACCTGACATTAGGAGAAATCTACTAAATCAGAATAAATTTTCTGTATAAATATGCATTGTAAGGTGGATGAAAGTTCGGTAATACACATGTTCACAACTCATTAAAGAATGTTTGTCGAATCCGTGATGCATGTAACGTGTTCAGAACACGGAATGTCACGGTGAGTGAAACTAGGTAAATTACATATCTTTTGGGTAGAACTCGCTCCAAGAGCATTTTCCTGCCAAATCTGCCTCATTTTCAAACCAGGCATTAAAACTAAAATGTGAAATCTCAGAAAATTTTCAAAGTGTCAGTAAGTCATGTATGGTGGATGAAAGGGCTGTAATCCACTTGATAACAACTCTGTAGTGAATATTTGTCGAATCCGAGAAGCATGTAGCGTGTTCGGAACACGGAATTACACAGTGAGCGAATCCATGTAAATTACATCTCTATTGTTTTGAACCCGCTCCAAGAGGTTTTTGCCGTGAAATCAGCCTCAGTTTCGAAACTGGCATTTGGAAAACTCTGTGAAATCAGAGAAAATGCTTCTAAGCATCAATATGCCTTGTATTCTGATGAAAGTCCTGTAATTCACATGCAAACAATTCTGTAGTGTAATTCGTCGAAAACTTTCTGCATGCAGCGTGTTTGAAACACGGAATTTCACAGCAGGAGTATCTATGTAATTTACATATCTATTGGGTAGAACACGCTCCAACAGATTTTCCTTAGGAAACTGCCTGATTTTTGAAACTGCTATTAGGAAAAACTGCAAACTAACAGTTAAATTTTCTAGGTGTAAATATGCCTTGTATTGTAGATGAAAGTTCTGAATACACATGTACACAACTCATTAAAAATGTTTCTCAAATCCGTGATGTATGTAGTGTGTTCGGAACACGGAATGTCACGTTGAAGGAAACTATGTAAATTAAATATCTATTGGTGAGAACCCGCTCCAGGAGCATTTTACTGTAAAATCTACCTGTGTTTGGAAACTGGTTTATGAAAACGCTGCAAAATCTGAGCAAATGCTTTAAGGTGACAATATTTCTTCAATGGTTTTTTAAAGATGTGTTTTTCTCATTCTAACAACTCAGCTGTGAAAATTTCCTGAATCCAATATGCACGTTATTTTTGACAACACGGAATGTTACGGTGACGTTATCTAAGAAAATGGGATGTCTATTGAATCGAACATGCAGCAAGAAAATTTTTCGGCGAAAACTGCATGATTATCGTAAGTGATGTCAGGAAAAATCTGCGAAATCTACGTAAATATTTCTAGGTGTAAATATGCCTTGTATTGTGGTTGAAACATCGGTAATCCACATGCTCACGGTCATTCAATAATGTTTGTCGAAGCCGTGAT
>NC_045731.1:6792075-6812795 GCF_009834535.1 Camelus ferus | reverse complement strand
CCTAACTGCAGTTTAGAATATCAGGCAACTTTTGCAGGATAATTCTCTTGTAGATTGTTCTACAGAATAGACATGTAATTTAAATAAATCTCCTCGCCGTGACATACCGTGCTCCGAACATGCTTCATGCACCGCTGTTCGACAAATAAACTGCTGAGTTGTTAACATGTGGATTAATTTACTTTCAACTACCATACAATGTATAAATACAGCTAGAAGAATGTACTCAGTATTTGCAGATATTTCTAAATGCCAGTTTCAAAATAAGACAGTTTTCACAGAAAAATCCTCTTGGAGTGAGTTCTATCCAATAGACTTGTAAATTACATAATTTCAGATACCATGACATTCCGTGTTCCGAATACATTACATGCATAACAGTTTCTACAACATTCTTTAATGAGTGTAAGCATGTGCATTACAAACTTTCATCCACCACACAAGACATATTTGCACCTTGAAACTTTAACTCTTGAGTTCGCAGCAAATTCCTAATAGCAGTTTTGAAATTTAGGCATTTTTCTAAGGAATAACCTTTTGGAGCGATTTCTACCCACTGGGCATGTAATTTGCATAGATTCCATTATGTGTGAAATTACGTCTTTCGAACACGCTACATGCATAACGGATTTGACACATATTCACTACAAATGTGTTTGCATGTGGATTACCGAACTTTCAACACAATAAAAGGCATAGTGACACTTTGAAGCATTTTCTCTGATTTCACAGAGTTTTCCAATCGCCAGATTCCAAAATGCAGCAGATTTCACAGAAAAAATCTTTGGAGCGAGTTCTACCCAATAGAATTGTAATTTACATAGATTCACTCACCGTGAAACTCCGTGTTCTGAACACGCTACATGCATCTCAGATTCCACAAATATTCACTACAAAGTTATTAGCATATTGTTTACCGTACTTTCATCCACCATACAAGGCATACTGACACTTACAAGCATTTTCTCATTTTTTGAATGTTTTACCTAAAGCCAGTTTTGAAAATGAGGCATTTTTCACAGCAAAAAATATTCTTGGAGAGAGTTCTACACAATAGACATGTAATTTACATAGATTCGCTCACCGTCAGTATCTGTGTTCTGACAAAGATGCATGCATCAAGGTTTCAACAATTATTCTCTATAGATTTGCTAGCATGTACATTTCTGATCTTTCATCCACATACAAGTCATATTGACACTTAGAAGCATTTTCTCAGATTTCGAATATATTTCCTACTGCCAGTTTTGAAAGTGAGGCAGATTTTGCAGAAAAATGCTTGTGGAGCGAGTTCTACCCAATGGACATGAAATTTAAATGCTTCCGCTCATCGAGAAATTCCGTGTTCCAAACATGCTCCCTGCATCACGGATTCGACAAACACTCTTTAATGAGTTGTGAACATTAGTATTACCGAATTTTCTCCACCAAACAAGGCATATTTACACGTACAAAGATTTTTTCAGATTTAGTAGATATCTCCTAATGTCAGTTTCTAAAATCATGCAGTTTATGCAGGAAAAATCTTCCTTGGAGCGAGTTCTACTCAATAGAGATTTAATTTACATAGATTCACTCACCGTTAAGTTCCGTGTTCTGAGAAAGTTGTATGCATCACATGAATCGACAAAATTCACTACAGACTTGTTAGCATGTGGATTACTGAGTTTTCATCCACCATTAAAGTCATATTGCACTTAGAAATATTTTCTCAAGATTTCGAAAGTCTTTTCCTTATGCCAGTTTTTAAAATGAGGCAGATTTCACAGAAAAATACTTTTGGAATATTTTCTACCCAATAAATATGTAATTTACAAAGTTACTTTCACCATGATATTCTGTGTTCTGAATATGATACGTGCATCACGGATTCGACAAACATTTTTAATGAGTTGTGAACATGTGGATTACCAAAATTTCATCCACCAAACACGGCATATTTACACCTAGAAATGTTTCTCCTCGTATGCAGGTTTGTCCTAATGCCACTTGAGAAATACAGGCAGTTTTCACAGAAAAATTCTCTTCGATTGTGTTCTATCCAATAGACATGAAATTTACAATGTTTCACTTACCATGACATTCCGTGTTCATAACACGCTACATGCATATTGGATTTAGAAATCATTCATTACTTATTCGTGAGCATGTGGATTTCTGAACTTTCAACCACCATACAAGGTATATTTACACCTAGAAATATTTACTCTGCTTCCACAGCTTTTTCCTAACTTCAGTTTCAAAAATCATGAAGTTTTCGCAGAAAAAACCTCTTCATGCGAGTTCTACCCAGTAGAATTGTAATTTAAATAGTTTCCCTCAAAGTGACTTTCCATTTTCTGAACACGCTACATGCATCACGGATTTGACAAGCATTCATTCTCAGTTGTGTGCATGTGGATTACAGAACTTTCATCCACCATACAAGGCATAAATACACCTAGAAATATTTACTCTGAGTTCACAGATTTTCCTAACATCAGTCTCGAAAATCATACAGTTTTCCCAGAAAAATCTCTTGCATGTGACAGTCTAGCCATTAGAATTGCAATTTTAATTGTTTCCCACAAAGTGACTTTCTGTGGTGCAAACATGCTAAATTCATCACGGATTTGACAAACATTCATACTCAGTTGTATGCCTGTGATTTAGAGAACTTTCATCCACCATATAATGCATATACAATCCTTGAAAATATTATTCTGATTTTGCAGCTTTTTCCTAACTGCAGTTTAGAATATCAGGCAACTTTTGCAGGATAATTCTCTTGTAGAGTGTTCTACACAATAGACATGTAATTACATAGATCTCCTCGCCGTGACATACTGTGCTCTGAAAATGCTTCATGCACCGCAGTTCGACAAATATTAAGTGCTGAGTTGTTAGCATGTGGATTAATGTACTTTCATCTACCATACAATGTATATATACAGCTAGAAGCATGTACTCAGTATTTGCAGATATTTCTTAATGCCAGTTTCAATAATACGACAGTTTTCACAGAAAATCCTCTTGGAGTGAGTTCTATCCAATAGACTTGTAATTTACATAGTTTCAGTTACCATGACATTCCGTGTTCTAAATACATTACATGCATCACAGATTCTACAACATACTTTAGTGAGTGTAAGCATGTGCATTACCAACTTTCATCCACCACACAAGACATATTTGCACCTAGATACATTAACAATGGGTTCGCAGCAATTTCCTAATAGCAGTTTTGAAAATTAGGCATTTTTCTAAGGAATAACCTTTTGGAGCGATTTCTACCCACTAGGCATGTAATTTACATAGATTCCATTACTGTGAAATTACGTCTTTCGAACACGCTACATGCATAACGGATTTGACACATATTCACTACAAATGTGTTTGCATGTGGATTACCGAACTTTCAACACAATAAAAGGCATAGTGACACTTTGAAGCATTTTCTCTGATTTCACAGAGTTTTCCAATCGACTGATTCCAAAATGCCGCAGATTTCACAGAAAAAAGCTCTTGGAGCGAGTTCTAACCCAAGAGACTTGTAATTTACATAGATTCACTCACCGTGAAACTCCGTGTTCTGAACACGCTACATGCATCTCAGATTTCACAAATATTCTCTACAGAGTTATTAGCATATGGTCTACCCTATTTCATCCACCATAAAAAGCATACTGACACTTACAAACATTTTCTAATTTTTTGAATGTTTTACCTAAAGCCAGTTTTGAAAATGAGGCATTTTTCACAGAAAAATATTCTTGGAGAGAGTTCTACACAATAGACATGTAATTTACATAGATTCTCTCACCCTCAAAATCTGTGTTCTGACAAAGATGAATGCATCAAAATTTCGACAAATATTCACTACAGATTTGTTAGCATGTGCATTTCTGTTCTTTCTTCCACATACAAGTCATATTGACACTTAGAAGCATTTTCTCAGATTTCGAATATATTTCCTACTGCCAGTTTTGAAAGTGAGGCAGATTTTGCAGAAAAATGCTTGTGGAGCGAGTTCTACCCAATGGACATGAAATTTAAATGCTTCCGCTCATCGAGAATTTCCGTGTTCCAAACATGCTCCCTGCATCACGGATTCGACAAACACTCTTTAATTAGTTGTGAACATTTGTATTACCGAATTTTCATCCACCAATCAAGGCATATTTACACGTACAAAAATTTTTTCAGATTTAGTAGATATTTCCTAATGTCAGTTTCTAAAATCATGCAGCTTATGCAGAAAAATCCTCTTGGAGCGAGTTCTACTCAATAGAGTTTTAATTTACATAGATTCACTCACCGTTAAATTCCGTGTTCTTAGAAAGCTTTATGCATCACTCAATCGACAATAATTCACTACAGACTTGTTAGCATGTGGATTACTGAGTTTTCATCCACCATTAAAGTCCTATTGCACTTAGAAACATTTTCTCAGATTTCAAACTCTTTTCCTTATGCCAGTTTTGAACATGAGGCAGATTTCACAGAAAAATACTTTTGGAGTGATTTCTACCCAATAAATATGTAATTTACAAAGTTTCTTTCACCATGATATTCTGTGTTCTGAATATGATACGTGCATCACGGATTCGACAAACATTTTTAATCAGTTGTGAACATGTGGATTACCAAACTTTCATTCACCAAACACGGCATATTTACACCTAGAAATGTTTCTCCTCGTATGCAGGTTTGTCCTAATGCCACTTGAGAAATACAGGCAGTTTTCACAGAAAAATTCTCTTCGATCGTGTTCTATCCAATAGACATGAAATTTACAATGTTTCACTTACCATGAGATTCCGTGTTCATAACATGTTACATGCATATTGGATTTAGAAATCATTCATTACTTAGTTGTGAGCATGTGAATTTCTGAACTTTCAACCACCATACAAGGCATATTTACACCTAGAAATATTTACTCTGCTTCCACAGCTTTTTCCTAAATTCAGTTTCAAAATCATGAAGTTTTTGCAGATTAAACCTCTTCATGCGAGTTCTACCCAGTAGAATTGTAATTAAAATAGTTTCCCTCAAAGTGAATTTCCATTTTCTGAACACGCTACATGCATCACGGATTTGACAAACATTCATTACTCAGTTGTGTGCATGTGGAATACAGATCTTTCATTCACCATAAAGGCATAAATACACCTAGAAATATTTACTCTGTATTCACAGTTTTTTCCTAACGTCAGTCTCGAACATCATACAGATTTCCCAGAAAACATCTCTGCATGTGAGTTCTACCCATTAGAATTGCAATTTCAATTGTTTCCCACAAAGTGACTTTCCATGGTGCGAACATGTTAAATTCATCACAGATTTGACAATCATTCATTACTCAGTTGTGTGCCTGTGTATTACGGAACTTTCATCCACCATATAATGCATATATAATCCTTGAAAATATTATTCTAATTTTGCAGCTTTTTCCTAACTGCAGTTTAGAATATCAGGCAACTTTTGCAGGATAATTCTCTTGTAGATTGTTCTACAGAATAGACATGTAATTTAAATAAATCTCCTCGCCGTGACATACCGTGCTCCGAACATGCTTCATGCACCGCTGTTCGACAAATATAAACTGCTGAGTTGTTAACATGTGGATTAATTTACTTTCAACTACCATACAATGTATAAATACAGCTAGAAGAATGTACTCAGTATTTGCAGATATTTCTAAATGCCAGTTTCAAAAATAAGACAGTTTTCACAGAAAAATCCTCTTGGAGTGAGTTCTATCCAATAGACTTGTAAATTACATAATTTCAGATACCATGACATTCCGTGTTCCGAATACATTACATGCATAACAGTTTCTACAACATTCTTTAATGAGTGTAAGCATGTGCATTACAAACTTTCATCCACCACACAAGACATATTTGCACCTTGAAACTTTAACTCTGAGTTCGCAGCAAATTCCTAATAGCAGTTTTGAAATTTAGGCATTTTTCTAAGGAAAAAATTTTGGAGCGAATTATTCCCACTAGGCATGTAATTTACATAGATTCCATTGCTGTGAAATTACATCTTTCGTACACGCTACATGCATAACGGATTCGACATATATTCACTACAAAAGTGTTTGCATGTGGATTATCGAACTTTCAGCATAATAAAAGGCATATTGATACTTAGAAGCTTTTTCTCTTATTTCACAGAGTTTTCCAATTGCCAGTTTTGAAAATGCGGCAGATTTCTCAGCAAAAACCTCTTGGAGCGAGTTCTACCCAAGAGACATTTAATTTACATAGATTCCCTGACCGAGAAATTCCATGCTCTGAACACGCTACATGCATCTCGGATTCCACAAATATTAACTAAAGAGTTTTTAGCATGTGGATTACCATAGTTTTATCCACCATACAAGGCATAATGGCGCTTAAAAGCATTTTCTCTTTTTTTAAAGTTTTCCTAATGCCACTTTCGAAAATGAGGCAGTTTACACCGAAAAATTCTCTTGGAGAGAGTTCTACACAACAGATATTTAATTTACATAGGTTCACTCACCGTCAATTTCTGTGTTCCGTGAAAGCTGCATGCATAACAGTTTCGACAAATATTCACTACAGAATTTTTTAGCATGTGGATTATTGAACTTTCATCCACCATACCATTCATATTGACACTTAGAATCATTTTCTCAGTTTTCGAAGTGTTTTTCTAATGCCAGTTTTGAAAATGAGGCAGATTTTGCAGATAAATGCTTTTGGAGCGAGTTCTACCTAATACATGTGTAATTTGCAAGGTTTCTATTACCGTGATAGTCTGTGTTCTGAACACGTTACATGGATCACGGATTCGACAAACATTTATTAATGAGTTGGGAACGTGTTGATTACGGAACATTCATCCAACAAACACGGCATATTTACACCTAGAAATTTTTCTCTGTGTTTGCAGATTTGTCTAAATGCCAGTTGCAAAAAACAGGCAGTTTTCACAGAAAAACTCTTCGATCGTGTTCTATCCAATAGACATAAAATTTACAATGTTTCACTTACCATGACATTCCGTGTTCGTAACACGCTACATGCATATTGGATTTAGAAATCATTCATTACTTAGTTGTGAGCATGTGGATTTCTGAACTTTCAACCACCATACAAGGTATATTTACACCTAGAAATATTTACTCTGCTTCCACAGCTTTTTCCTAACTTCAGTTTCAAAATTCATGAAGTTATCGCAGAAAAAACCTCTTCATGCGAGTTCTACCCAGTAGAATTGTAATTAAAATAGTTTCCCTCAAAGTGACTTTCCATTTTCTGAACACGCTACATGCATCACGGATTTGACAATCATTCATTACTCAGTTGTGTGCATGTGGATTACAGAACTTTCATCCACCATACAAGGCATAAATACACCTAGAAATATTTACTCTGAGTTCACAGATTTTTCCTAACATCAGTCTCGAAAATCATACAGTTTTCCCAGAAAAAATCTCTTTATGTGACATCTATCCATTACAATTGCAATTTTAATTGTTTCCCACAAAGTGACTTTCTGTGGTGTGAACATGCTAAATTCATCACGGATTTGACAAACATTCATTACTCAGTTGTGTGCCTGTGATTTACAGAATTTTCATCCACCATATAATGCATATATAATCCTTGAAAATATTATTCTGATTTTGCAGCTTTTTCCTAACTGCAGTTTAGAATATCAGGCAAGTTTTGCAGGATAATTCTCTTGTAGAGTGTTCTACACAATAGACATGTTATTTACATAGATCTCCTCGCCGTGACATACCGTGCTCCGAACATGCTTCATGCACCGCAGTTCGACAAATATTAATTGCTGAGTTGTTAGCATGTGGATTAATGTACTTTCATCTACCATACAAGTATATATACATCTAGAAGCATGTACTCAGTATTTGCAGATATTTCTTAATGCCAGTTTCAATAATAAGACAGTTTTCACAGAAAAATCCTCTTGGAGTGAGTTCTATCCAATAGACTTGTAATTTACATAGTTTCAGTTACCATGACATTCCGTGTTCTAAATACATTACATGCATCACAGATTCTACAACATACTTTAGTGAGTGTAAGCATGTGCATTACAAACTTTCATCCACCACACTAGACATATTTGCACCTAGAAATATTAACAATGGGTTCGCAGCAAATTCCTAATAGCAGTTTTGAAAATTAGGCATTTTTCTAAGGAATAACCTTTTGGAGCGATTTCTACCCACTGGGCATGTAATTTGCATAGATTCCATTACTGTGAAATTACGTCTTTCGAACACGCTACATGCATAACGGATTTGACACATATTCACTACAAATGTGTTTGCATGTGGATTACCGAACTTTCAACACAATAAAAGGCATAGTGACACTTTGAAGCATTTTCTCTGATTTCACAGAGTTTTCCAATCGCCAGATTCCAAAATGCAGCAGATTTCACAGAAAAAATCTTTTGGAGCGAGTTCTACCCAATAGAATTGTAATTTACATAGATTCACTCACCGTGAAACTCCGTGTTCTGAACACGCTACATGCATCTCAGATTCCACAAATATTCACTACAAAGTTATTAGCATATTGTTTACCGTACTTTCATCCACCATACAAGGCATACTGACACTTACAAGCATTTTCTCATTTTTTGAATGTTTTACCTAAAGCCAGTTTTGAAAATGAGGCATTTTTCACAGAAAAATATTCTTGGAGAGAGTTCTACACAATAGACATGTAATTTACATAGATTCGCTCACCGTCAGTATCTGTGTTCTGACAAAGATGCATGCATCAAGGTTTCGACAATTATTCACTACAGATTTGTTAGCATGTGCATTTCTGTTCTTTCATACACATACAAGTCATATTGACACTTAGAAGCATTTTCTCAGATTTCGAATATATTTCCTACTGCCAGTTTTGAAAGTGAGGCAGATTTTGCAGAAAAATGCTTGTGGAGCGAGTTCTACCCAATGGACATGAAATTTAAATGCTTCCGCTCATCAAGAAATTCCGTGTTCCAAACATGCTCCCTGCATCACGGATTCGACAAACACTCTTTAATGAGTTGTGAACATTAGTATTACCGAATTTTCTTCCACCAAACAAGGCATATTTACACGTACAAAGATTTTTTCAAATTTAGTAGATATCTCCTAATGTCAGTTTCTAAAATCATGCAGTTTATGCGGAAAAATCCCCTTGGAGCGAGTTCTAATCAATAGAGTTTAATTTACATAGATTCACTCACCGTTAAGTTCCGTGTTCTGAGAAAGTTGTATGCATCACTGAATCGACAAAAATTCACTACAGACTTGTTAGCATGTGGATTACTGAGTTTTCATCCACCATTAAAGTCATATTGCACTTAGAAATATTTTCTCAGATTTCAAAGTCTTTTCCTTATGCCAGTTTTTAAAATGAGGCAGATTTCACAGAAAAATACTTTTGGAATATTTTCTACCCAATAAATATGTAATTTACAAAGTTTCTTTCACCATGATATTCTGTGTTCTGAATATGATACGTGCATCACGGATTCGACAAACATTTTTAATCAGTTGTGAACATGTGGATTACCAAACTTTCATTCACCAAACACGGCATATTTACACCTAGAAATGTTTCTCCTCGTATGCAGGTTTGTCCTAATGCCACTTGAGAAATACAGGCAGTTTTCACAGAAAAATTCTCTTCGATCGTGTTCTATCCAATAGACATGAAATTTACAATGTTTCACTTACCATGAGATTCCGTGTTCATAACACGTTACATGCATATTGGATTTAGAAATCATTCATTACTTAGTTGTGAGCATGTGAATTTCTGAACTTTCAACCACCATACAAGGCATATTTACACCTAGAAATATTTACTCTGCTTCCACAGCTTTTTCCTAAATTCAGTTTCAAAAATCATGAAGTTTTTGCAGATTAAACCTCTTCATGCGAGTTCTACCCAGTAGAATTGTAATTAAAATAGTTTCCCTCAAAGTGAATTTCCATTTTCTGAACACGCTACATGCATCACGGATTTGACAAACATTCATTACTCAGTTGTGTGCATGTGGAATACAGATCTTTCATTCACCATAAAAGGCATAAATACACCTAGAAATATTTACTCTGTATTCACAGTTTTTTCCTAACGTCAGTCTCGAACATCATACAGATTTCCCAGAAAACATCTCTGCATGTGAGTTCTACCCATTAGAATTGCAATTTCAATTGTTTCCCACAAAGTGACTTTCCATGGTGCGAACATGTTAAATTCATCACAGATTTGACAATCATTCATTACTCAGTTGTGTGCCTGTGTATTACGGAACTTTCATCCACCATATAATGCATATATAATCCTTGAAAATATTATTCTAATTTTGCAGCTTTTTCCTAACTGCAGTTTAGAATATCAGGCAACTTTTGCAGGATAATTCTCTTGTAGATTGTTCTACAGAATAGACATGTAATTTAAATAAATCTCCTCGCCGTGACATACCGTGCTCCGAACATGCTTCATGCACCGCTGTTCGACAAATATAAACTGCTGAGTTGTTAACATGTGGATTAATTTACTTTCAACTACCATACAATGTATAAATACAGCTAGAAGAATGTACTCAGTATTTGCAGATATTTCTAAATGCCAGTTTCAAAAATAAGACAGTTTTCACAGAAAAATCCTCTTGGAGTGAGTTCTATCCAATAGACTTGTAAATTACATAATTTCAGATACCATGACATTCCGTGTTCCGAATACATTACATGCATAACAGTTTCTACAACATTCTTTAATGAGTGTAAGCATGTGCATTACAAACTTTCATCCACCACACAAGACATATTTGCACCTTGAAACTTTAACTCTTGAGTTCGCAGCAAATTCCTAATAGCAGTTTTGAAATTTAGGCATTTTTCTAAGGAATAACCTTTTGGAGCGATTTCTACCCACTGGGCATGTAATTTGCATAGATTCCATTACTGTGAAATTACGTCTTTCGAACACGCTACATGCATAACGGATTTGACACATATTCACTACAAATGTGTTTGCATGTGGATTACCGAACTTTCAACACAATAAAAGGCATAGTGACACTTTGAAGCATTTTCTCTGATTTCACAGAGTTTTCCAATCGCCAGATTCCAAAATGCAGCAGATTTCACAGAAAAAATCTTTTGGAGCGAGTTCTACCCAATAGAATTGTAATTTACATAGATTCACTCACCGTGAAACTCCGTGTTCTGAACACGCTACATGCATCTCAGATTCCACAAATATTCACTACAAAGTTATTAGCATATTGTTTACCGTACTTTCATCCACCATACAAGGCATACTGACACTTACAAGCATTTTCTCATTTTTTGAATGTTTTACCTAAAGCCAGTTTTGAAAATGAGGCATTTTTCACAGAAAAATATTCTTGGAGAGAGTTCTACACAATAGACATGTAATTTACATAGATTCGCTCACCGTCAGTATCTGTGTTCTGACAAAGATGCATGCATCAAGGTTTCGACAATTATTCACTACAGATTTGTTAGCATGTGCATTTCTGTTCTTTCATACACATACAAGTCATATTGACACTTAGAAGCATTTTCTCAGATTTCGAATATATTTCCTACTGCCAGTTTTGAAAGTGAGGCAGATTTTGCAGAAAAATGCTTGTGGAGCGAGTTCTACCCAATGGACATGAAATTTAAATGCTTCCGCTCATCAAGAAATTCCGTGTTCCAAACATGCTCCCTGCATCACGGATTCGACAAACACTCTTTAATGAGTTGTGAACATTAGTATTACCGAATTTTCTTCCACCAAACAAGGCATATTTACACGTACAAAGATTTTTTCAAATTTAGTAGATATCTCCTAATGTCAGTTTCTAAAATCATGCAGTTTATGCGGAAAAATCCCCTTGGAGCGAGTTCTAATCAATAGAGTTTAATTTACATAGATTCACTCACCGTTAAGTTCCGTGTTCTGAGAAAGTTGTATGCATCACTGAATCGACAAAAATTCACTACAGACTTGTTAGCATGTGGATTACTGAGTTTTCATCCACCATTAAAGTCATATTGCACTTAGAAATATTTTCTCAGATTTCAAAGTCTTTTCCTTATGCCAGTTTTTAAAATGAGGCAGATTTCACAGAAAAATACTTTTGGAATATTTTCTACCCAATAAATATGTAATTTACAAAGTTACTTTCACCATGATATTCTGTGTTCTGAATATGATACGTGCATCACGGATTCGACAAACATTTTTAATGAGTTGTGAACATGTGGATTACCAAAATTTCATCCACCAAACACGGCATATTTACACCTAGAAATGTTTCTCCTCGTATGCAGGTTTGTCCTAATGCCACTTGAGAAATACAGGCAGTTTTCACAGAAAAATTCTCTTCGATTGTGTTCTATCCAATAGACATGAAATTTACAATGTTTCACTTACCATGACATTCCGTGTTCATAACACGCTACATGCATATTGGATTTAGAAATCATTCATTACTTAGTCGTGAGCATGTGGATTTCTGAACTTTCAACCACCATACAAGGTATATTTACACCTAGAAATATTTACTCTGCTTCCACAGCTTTTTCCTAACTTCAGTTTCAAAAATCATGAAGTTTTCGCAGAAAAAACCTCTTCATGCGAGTTCTACCCAGTAGAATTGTAATTTAAATAGTTTCCCTCAAAGTGACTTTCCATTTTCTGAACACGCTACATGCATCACGGATTTGACAAGCATTCATTTCTCAGTTGTGTGCATGTGGATTACAGAACTTTCATCCACCATACAAGGCATAAATACACCTAGAAATATTTACTCTGAGTTCACAGATTTTTCCTAACATCAGTCTCGAAAATCATACAGTTTTCCCAGAAAAAATCTCTTTATGTGACATCTAGCCTTTACAATTGCAATTTTAATTGTTTCCCACAAAGTGACTTTCTGTGGTGCGAACATGCTAAATTCATCACGGATTTGACAAACATTACTCAGTTGTGTGCCTGTGATTTACATAATTTTCATCCACCATATAATGCATATACAATCCTTGAAAATATTATTCTGATTTTGCAGCTTTTTCCTAACTGCAGTTTAGAATATCAGGCAAGTTTTGCAGGATAATTCTCTTGTAGAGTGTTCTACACAATAGACATGTAATTTACATAGATCTCCTCGCCGTGACATACCGTGCTCTGAAAATGCTTCATGCACCGCAGTTCGACAAATATTAAGTGCTGAGTTGTTAGCATGTGGATTAATGTACTTTCATCTACCATACAAGTATATATACATCTAGAAGCATGTACTCAGTATTTGCAGATATTTCTTAATGCCAGTTTCAATAATAAGACAGTTTTCACAGAAAAATCCTCTTGGAGTGAGTTCTATCCAATAGACTTGTAATTTACATAGTTTCAGTTACCATGACATTCCGTGTTCTAAATACATTACATGCATCACAGATTCTACAACATACTTTAGTGAGTGTAAGCATGTGCATTACCAACTTTCATCCACCACACAAGACATATTTGCACCTAGATACATTAACAATGGGTTCGCAGCAATTTCCTAATAGCAGTTTTGAAAATTAGGCATTTTTCTAAGGAATAACCTTTTGGAGCGATTTCTACCCACTAGGCATGTAATTTACATAGATTCCATTACTGTGAAATTACGTCTTTCGAACACGCTACATGCATAACGGATTTGACACATATTCACTACAAATGTGTTTGCATGTGGATTACCGAACTTTCAACACAATAAAAGGCATAGTGACACTTTGAAGCATTTTCTCTGATTTCACAGAGTTTTCCAATCGACTGATTCCAAAATGCCGCAGATTTCACAGAAAAAAGCTCTTGGAGCGAGTTCTACCCAAGAGACTTGTAATTTACATAGATTCACTCACCGTGAAACTCCGTGTTCTGAACACGCTACATGCATCTCAGATTTCACAAATATTCTCTACAGAGTTATTAGCATATGGTCTACCCTATTTCATCCACCATAAAAAGCATACTGACACTTACAAACATTTTCTAATTTTTTGAATGTTTTACCTAAAGCCAGTTTTGAAAATGAGGCATTTTTCACAGAAAAATATTCTTGGAGAGAGTTCTACACAATAGACATGTAATTTACATAGATTCTCTCACCCTCAAAATCTGTGTTCTGACAAAGATGAATGCATCAAAATTTCGACAAATATTCACTACAGATTTGTTAGCATGTGCATTTCTGTTCTTTCTTCCACATACAAGTCATATTGACACTTAGAAGCATTTTCTCAGATTTCGAATATATTTCCTACTGCCAGTTTTGAAAGTGAGGCAGATTTTGCAGAAAAATGCTTGTGGAGCGAGTTCTACCCAATGGACATGAAATTTAAATGCTTCCGCTCATCGAGAATTTCCGTGTTCCAAACATGCTCCCTGCATCACGGATTCGACAAACACTCTTTAATTAGTTGTGAACATTTGTATTACCGAATTTTCATCCACCAATCAAGGCATATTTACACGTACAAAAATTTTTTCAGATTTAGTAGATATTTCCTAATGTCAGTTTCTAAAATCATGCAGCTTATGCAGAAAAATCCTCTTGGAGCGAGTTCTACTCAATAGAGTTTTAATTTACATAGATTCACTCACCGTTAAATTCCGTGTTCTTAGAAAGCTTTATGCATCACTCAATCGACAATAATTCACTACAGACTTGTTAGCATGTGGATTACTGAGTTTTCATCCACCATTAAAGTCCTATTGCACTTAGAAACATTTTCTCAGATTTCAAACTCTTTTCCTTATGCCAGTTTTGAACATGAGGCAGATTTCACAGAAAAATACTTTTGGAGTGATTTCTACCCAATAAATATGTAATTTACAAAGTTTCTTTCACCATGATATTCTGTGTTCTGAATATGATACGTGCATCACGGATTCGACAAACATTTTTAATCAGTTGTGAACATGTGGATTACCAAACTTTCATTCACCAAACACGGCATATTTACACCTAGAAATGTTTCTCCTCGTATGCAGGTTTGTCCTAATGCCACTTGAGAAATACAGGCAGTTTTCACAGAAAAATTCTCTTCGATCGTGTTCTATCCAATAGACATGAAATTTACAATGTTTCACTTACCATGAGATTCCGTGTTCATAACATGTTACATGCATATTGGATTTAGAAATCATTCATTACTTAGTTGTGAGCATGTGAATTTCTGAACTTTCAACCACCATACAAGGCATATTTACACCTAGAAATATTTACTCTGCTTCCACAGCTTTTTCCTAAATTCAGTTTCAAAAATCATGAAGTTTTTGCAGATTAAACCTCTTCATGCGAGTTCTACCCAGTAGAATTGTAATTAAAATAGTTTCCCTCAAAGTGAATTTCCATTTTCTGAACACGCTACATGCATCACGGATTGACAAACATTCATTACTCAGTTGTGTGCATGTGGAATACAGATCTTTCATTCACCATAAAAGGCATAAATACACCTAGAAATATTTACTCTGTATTCACAGTTTTTTCCTAACGTCAGTCTCGAACATCATACAGATTTCCCAGAAAACATCTCTGCATGTGAGTTCTACCCATTAGAATTGCAATTTCAATTGTTTCCCACAAAGTGACTTTCCATGGTGCGAACATGTTAAATTCATCACAGATTTGACAATCATTCATTACTCAGTTGTGTGCCTGTGTATTACGGAACTTTCATCCACCATATAATGCATATATAATCCTTGAAAATATTATTCTAATTTTGCAGCTTTTTCCTAACTGCAGTTTAGAATATCAGGCAACTTTTGCAGGATAATTCTCTTGTAGATTGTTCTACAGAATAGACATGTAATTTAAATAAATCTCCTCGCCGTGACATACCGTGCTCCGAACATGCTTCATGCACCGCTGTTCGACAAATATAAACTGCTGAGTTGTTAACATGTGGATTAATTTACTTTCAACTACCATACAATGTATAAATACAGCTAGAAGAATGTACTCAGTATTTGCAGATATTTCTAAATGCCAGTTTCAAAATAAGACAGTTTTCACAGAAAAATCCTCTTGGAGTGAGTTCTATCCAATAGACTTGTAAATTACATAATTTCAGATACCATGACATTCCGTGTTCCGAATACATTACATGCATAACAGTTTCTACAACATTCTTTAATGAGTGTAAGCATGTGCATTACAAACTTTCATCCACCACACAAGACATATTTGCACCTTGAAACTTTAACTCTGAGTTCGCAGCAAATTCCTAATAGCAGTTTTGAAATTTAGGCATTTTTCTAAGGAAAAAATTTTGGAGCGAATTATTCCCACTAGGCATGTAATTTACATAGATTCCATTGCTGTGAAATTACATCTTTCGTACACGCTACATGCATAACGGATTCGACATATATTCACTACAAAAGTGTTTGCATGTGGATTATCGAACTTTCAGCATAATAAAAGGCATATTGATACTTAGAAGCTTTTTCTCTTATTTCACAGAGTTTTCCAATTGCCAGTTTTGAAAATGCGGCAGATTTCTCAGCAAAAACCTCTTGGAGCGAGTTCTACCCAAGAGACATTTAATTTACATAGATTCCCTGACCGAGAAATTCCATGCTCTGAACACGCTACATGCATCTCGGATTCCACAAATATTAACTAAAGAGTTTTTAGCATGTGGATTACCATAGTTTTATCCACCATACAAGGCATAATGGCGCTTAAAAGCATTTTCTCTTTTTTTAAAGTTTTCCTAATGCCACTTTCGAAAATGAGGCAGTTTACACCGAAAAATTCTCTTGGAGAGAGTTCTACACAACAGACATTTAATTTACATAGGTTCACTCACCGTCAATTTCTGTGTTCCGTGAAAGCTGCATGCATAACAGTTTCGACAAATATTCACTACAGAATTTTTTAGCATGTGGATTATTGAACTTTCATCCACCATACCATTCATATTGACACTTAGAATCATTTCTCAGTTTTCGAAGTGTTTTTCTAATGCCAGTTTTGAAAATGAGGCAGATTTTGCAGATAAATGCTTTTGGAGCGAGTTCTACCTAATACATGTGTAATTTGCAAGGTTTCTATTACCGTGATAGTCTGTGTTCTGAACACGTTACATGGATCACGGATTCGACAAACATTTATTAATGAGTTGGGAACGTGTTGATTACGGAACATTCATCCAACAAACACGGCATATTTACACCTAGAAATTTTTCTCTGTGTTTGCAGATTTGTCTAAATGCCAGTTGCCAAAAAACAGGCAGTTTTCACAGAAAAACTCTTCGATCGTGTTCTATCCAATAGACATAAAATTTACAATGTTTCACTTACCATGACATTCCGTGTTCGTAACACGCTACATGCATATTGGATTTAGAAATCATTCATTACTTAGTTGTGAGCATGTGGATTTCTGAACTTTCAACCACCATACAAGGTATATTTACACCTAGAAATATTTACTCTGCTTCCACAGCTTTTTCCTAACTTCAGTTTCAAAATTCATGAAGTTATCGCAGAAAAAACCTCTTCATGCGAGTTCTACCCAGTAGAATTGTAATTAAAATAGTTTCCCTCAAAGTGACTTTCCATTTTCTGAACACGCTACATGCATCACGGATTTGACAATCATTCATTACTCAGTTGTGTGCATGTGGATTACAGAACTTTCATCCACCATACAAGGCATAAATACACCTAGAAATATTTACTCTGAGTTCACAGATTTTTCCTAACATCAGTCTCGAAAATCATACAGTTTTCCCAGAAAAAATCTCTTTATGTGACATCTATCCATTACAATTGCAATTTTAATTGTTTCCCACAAAGTGACTTTCTGTGGTGTGAACATGCTAAATTCATCACGGATTTGACAAACATTCATTACTCAGTTGTGTGCCTGTGATTTACAGAATTTTCATCCACCATATAATGCATATATAATCCTTGAAAATATTATTCTGATTTTGCAGCTTTTTCCTAACTGCAGTTTAGAATATCAGGCAAGTTTTGCAGGATAATTCTCTTGTAGAGTGTTCTACACAATAGACATGTTATTTACATAGATCTCCTCGCCGTGACATACCGTGCTCCGAACATGCTTCATGCACCGCAGTTCGACAAATATTAATTGCTGAGTTGTTAGCATGTGGATTAATGTACTTTCATCTACCATACAAGTATATATACATCTAGAAGCATGTACTCAGTATTTGCAGATATTTCTTAATGCCAGTTTCAATAATAAGACAGTTTTCACAGAAAAATCCTCTTGGAGTGAGTTCTATCCAATAGACTTGTAATTTACATAGTTTCAGTACCATGACATTCCGTGTTCTAAATACATTACATGCATCACAGATTCTACAACATACTTTAGTGAGTGTAAGCATGTGCATTACAAACTTTCATCCACCACACTAGACATATTTGCACCTAGAAATATTAACAATGGGTTCGCAGCAAATTCCTAATAGCAGTTTGAAAATTAGGCATTTTCTAAGGAATAACCTTTTGGAGCGATTTCTACCCACTGGGCATGTAATTTGCATAGATTCCATTACTGTGAAATTACGTCTTTCGAACACGCTACATGCATAACGGATTTGACACATATTCACTACAAATGTGTTTGCATGTGGATTACCGAACTTTCAACACAATAAAAGGCATAGTGACACTTTGAAGCATTTTCTCTGATTTCACAGAGTTTTCCAATCGCCAGATTCCAAAATGCAGCAGATTTCACAGAAAAAATCTTTTGGAGCGAGTTCTACCCAATAGAATTGTAATTTACATAGATTCACTCACCGTGAAACTCCGTGTTCTGAACACGCTACATGCATCTCAGATTCCACAAATATTCACTACAAAGTTATTAGCATATTGTTTACCGTACTTTCATCCACCATACAAGGCATACTGACACTTACAAGCATTTTCTCATTTTTTGAATGTTTTACCTAAAGCCAGTTTTGAAAATGAGGCATTTTTCACAGAAAATATTCTTGGAGAGAGTTCTACACAATAGACATGTAATTTACATAGATTCGCTCACCGTCAGTATCTGTGTTCTGACAAAGATGCATGCATCAAGGTTTCGACAATTATTCACTACAGATTTGTTAGCATGTGCATTTCTGTTCTTTCATACACATACAAGTCATATTGACACTTAGAAGCATTTTCTCAGATTTCGAATATATTCCTACTGCCAGTTTTGAAAGTGAGGCAGATTTTGCAGAAAAATGCTTGTGGAGCGAGTTCTACCCAATGGACATGAAATTTAAATGCTTCGCTCATCAAGAAATTCCGTGTTCCAAACATGCTCCCTGCATCACGGATTCGACAAACACTCTTTAATGAGTTGTGAACATTAGTATTACCGAATTTTTCTTCCACCAAACAAGGCATATTTACACGTACAAAGATTTTTCAAATTTAGTAGATATCTCCTAATGTCAGTTTCTAAAATCATGCAGTTTATGCGGAAAAATCCTTGGAGCGAGTTCTAATCAATAGAGTTTAATTTACATAGATTCACTCACCGTTAAGTTCCGTGTTCTGAGAAAGCTTTATGCATCACTGAATCGACAAAAATTCACTACAGACTTTGTTAGCATGTGGATTACTGAGTTTTCATCCACCATTAAAGTCATATTGCACTTAGAAATATTTTCTCAGATTTCAAAGTCTTTCCTTATGCCAGTTTTTAAAATGAGGCAGATTTCACAGAAAATACTTTTGGAATGTTTCTACCCAATAAATGTGTAATTTACAAAGTTTCTTTCACCATGATATTCTGTGTTCTGAATATGATACGTGCATCACGATTCGACAAACATTTTTAATCAGTTGTGAACATGTGGATTACCAAACTTTCATCCACCAACACGGCATATTTACACCTAGAATGTTTCTCCTCGTTGCAGGTTTGTCCTAATGCCACTTGAGAAATACAGGCAGTTTTCACAGAAAAATTCTCTTCGATCGTGTTCTATCCAATAGACATGAAATTTACAATGTTTCACTTACCATGACATTCCGTGTTCATAACACGCTACATGCATATTGGATTTAGAAATCATTCATTACTTAGTTGTGAGCATGTGGATTTCTGAACTTTCAACCACCATACAAGGATATTTACACCTAGAAATATTTACTCTGCTTCCACAAGCTTTTTCCTAAATTCAGTTTCAAAAATCATGAAGTTTTTGCAGAAAAAACCTCTTCATGCGAGTTCTACCCAGTAGAATTGTAATTTAAATAGTTTCCCTCAAAGTGACTTTCCATTTTTTGAACACGCTACATGCATCACGTATTTGACAACATTCATTACTCAGTTGTGTGCATGTGGATTACAGAACTTTCATCCACCATACAAGGCATAAATACACCTAGAAATATTTATCTGATTTCACAGATTTTTCCTACTCAGTCTCGAAAATCATACAGTTTTCCCAGAAAAATCTCTGCATGTGGTTCTACCCATTAGAATTGCAATTTCAATTGTTTTCCCACAAGTGACTTTCCGTGGTGCGAACATGCTAAATTCATCACGATTTGACAAACATTCATTACTCAGTTGTGCCTGTGTATTACGGAACTTTCATCCACCATATAATGCATATATAATCCTTGAAAATATTATTCTGATTTTGCAGCTTTTT
>NC_045731.1:6738229-6791975 GCF_009834535.1 Camelus ferus | reverse complement strand
CTTTTCCATTTGGAATCTGCCCTACATACATATATATAGGGATGTAGTAGCTCCAACATGGGTTTACAGTGAAAAGTGCAGGAACATCAAACCGGAACTAGGAACAGAGTGAGAAACCAGAGTAAGAGTTTATCCTGCAACCCGTTCCCCTTGTGTTAGTTGAACGAAAGTCTATCCACATGCTCAGTTCTGAGATATAAGTGTGTGTGAAAGCCTCCTTCATCTAGCTTGTTGGGAACACATTGTTTCTTTTCAGTTGGAATCTGCACTACATACATATATATGAGGAGGTTCTAGCTACATCTCTGTATTACGGTGAAAAATGCAGGAACATCAAACCGGCATTAGGAAAAAGACTGAGAAAACAGAGTACGAGTTACAAGTGCAACCTGTTCTCTTTGTGTTCGTTGAATGAACGTCTCACCACAGGCTGATTTCGGAGAGATTACTGTGTGTGGAAGCCGTGCTTCACCTATCTTCTTGGGAATACTAAGTGTCTTTTAAGTTGGAAACTGCACTACATACATATATATGGGGAGGTACTAGCTCCAACTGGGTTTTACAGTGAAAACTGCAGTAACTTCAAACCAGAACTACAGACTGAGAACCCAGAAGAAGTGTTTCTCCTGCAACCCATTACGATTGTGCTAGTTGAAAGAACGTCTCTCTACATACTCAGGTCTGACAATTAAGTGTGTCATAAAGGCGTGCTTCAACTAGCTTGATGGGAAAATAAAGTTTCTTTTCATTTGGAATCTGCACTACACACATATATATAGGGAGGTACTAGGTCCAACTCGGGTTTACAGTGAAAACTGCAGGAACTTCAAACCGGCACTAGGAACAGAGTGAGAAACCAGAGTAAGAGTTTATCCTGCAACCCGATCCCCTTGTGCTTGTTGAAAGAACGTCTCTCCACATGCTCAGTTCTGAGAGATATTTGTGTGCGAAAGACTTCCTTCACCAAGCTTGTTGGGAACACACAGTTTCTATTCAGTTGGAAACTGCACTACATACATATACATGGGGAGGTACTCGCTCCAAATGGGTTTTACACTGAAAAATGCAGGAACTTCAAACCGGCACTAGGAAACAGACTGAGAAACCAGAGGAAGTTTTTATCCTGCCACCCGTTCCATTTGTGCTAGTTGAACGAAAGTCTCTGCACATGCTCATTTCTGAGAGATATGTGTGTGTGAAAGCTGTACTTCACCTAGCATGCTGGGAACACAAAGTTCCTTTTCAGGTGGAAAATGCACTACATACATATATATGGGCTGGTACAAGCTCCAACACTGTATTACTCTGAAGAAAATGCAGGAACTTCAAACCGGGACTTGGAAACAGCTTGAGAAACCATAGTAAGTGTTTCCCTGCAACCCGTTCAATTTGTGCTAGTTGAACGAACGTCTCTCCACATGCTCATTTCTGAGTGATAAGTGTGTGTGAAAGCCGTACTTCATCTAGCTTGATGGGAACAGAAAGTATCTTTTCAGTTGGAAACTGCACTACATACTTATATATGGAGAGGTAATAGATGAAATTGGGATTTACACTGAAAAATGTATGAACTGCCAACAGGCAATAGGAAAGATACTGAGAAAGCTGTGTAAATGTTTCCCCTTCAACACGTTCCCTTTGAGATAGTTGAACGAACGTCTCTCCACATGCTCATTTCTGAGAGATAACAGTGTGTGGAAGCCGTGCTTCACCTAGCTTGTTGGGAACACAAAGTTTCTTTTCAGTTAGAAACTGCACTATATACATATATATGGGGAGGTACTAGTTGCAACTCGTGTTTACACTGAAAACTGCAGGAACTTCAAACCGGCACTAGGAAACACAGTGAGAAACCAGAGTAAGATTTTCTCCTGCAACCCGTTCCCATTGTGCTATTTCAACGAACGTCTCTCCACATGATCGGTTCTGAGAAATATGTGTGTGTGAAAGCCGTACTTCACCTAACTTGTTGGAAAAACAACGTTACATTTCAGTTGGAAAATGCACTACATACATATATATTGGGAGGCACTAGCTCCAAATGTGTTTACTGTAAAAACTGCAGGAACGTCAACCGGCAATTGGAAACAGACTGAGAAAACTGTTTAAGATTTTCTCCTGCAACCCGTTCCCTGTGAGCTAGTTGGACGAACGTCTCTCCACATGCTCATATCTGAGAGAAAATTGTGTGTGAAAGCCGAATTTCACATTCCTTGTTGGGAAAACAAAGTTTCATTTCAGTAGGAAAGTGCGCTACATTCATATATATGCAGAGGTACTAGCTCCAACTCGGGATTAATTGAAAACTGTAGGAACTTCAAACCGGCACTAGGAAAGAGACTGAGAAACCAGAGTAATTGTTGCTCCTGCAACCCGTTCCCCTTGTGCTATTTGAACGAACGTCTCTCCACATGCTCAGTTCTGAGATATAAGTGTGTGTGAAAGCCTTCTTTACCTAGCTTGTAAGGAACACAAGGTTTCTTTTCAGGTGGAATCTACCCTGCTTACATATATATGGGAGTTACTAGCTCCAAATCGGGTTTAAAGTAAAAACTGTAGGAACTTCAAACCGGCACTAGGAAACACTTAGAAATCAGATTAATTGTTGCTCCTGCAAATCGTTCCGCTTGTGCTATTGGAACGAACGTCTATCCATATGCTCAGTTCAGAGATATAATTGTGTGTGAAAGCCGTACTTCACCTAGCTATTGGGAACACATTGTTTCTTTTCAGTTGGAACCTGCCCTACATACATATATATGGTGAGGTACTAGCTAAATCTCGGGTTTCCTGGTTAATTGCAGGAAATTCAAACCGGCCCTAGGAAACAGAGTGAGAAACAAGAGTAAGAGATTCTCCTGCATCCTGTTCCACTTCTGCTAGTTGAAAGAATGTCTCTCTACCTTCTCACTTCTGAGAGATAAGTGTGAGTGAAAGCCGTTCTTCACCTAGCTTGATGGGACACAAGTTTCTTTTCAGCTGGAAAGTGCACAACATACATATAGATGGAGAGGTACTAGCTCCAACTCGGGTTTTTAGTGAAAACTGCAGGAACTTGAAAGCGGCACTAGGAAACAGACTGAGAAACCAGAAGAAGGGTTTTCCTGCAACCTGGTCCCCTTGTGTTCGTTGAACAAACGTCTCTCCACATGCTCATTTCAGAGGGATAACTGCGTGGAGAATCCGTGCTTCACCTAGCTTGTTGGGAACACAAAGTTTCATTCAGTTGTAATCCGCACTACATACATATACATATGGAGGTACAAGTTCCAACACGTGTTTACAGTGAAAACAGCAGGAACTTCAAACCGGCACTAGGAAACACAGTGAGAAACTAGAGTAAGAGTTTCTCCTGCAAACCGTTCCCTCTTGTGCTAGTTCAACGAAAGTCTCTCCAAATGATCAGTTCTGAGAAATATGTGTGTGAAAGTCGTACTTCACAACCTTGTTGGGAACACAAAGTTTCATTTCAGTTGGAAACTGCACTACATACATATATGGGGATGTACTAGCTCCAACTGTGTTTTACAGTAAAAACTGCAGGAACTTCAAACCGGAACTAAGAAACAGACTGAGAAACACGAAGAATGTTTCTCCTGCAACACGTTCGCATTGTGCTAGTTGAAAGAACGTCTGTCTACATAATCAGGTCTGACAGAAAATTGTGTGTTAACGGCGTGCTTCACATAGCTTATTGGGAAAAAATGTTTCTTTTCATTTGGAATCTGCCCTACATACATATATATAGGGATGTAGTAGCTCCAACATGGGTTTACAGTGAAAACTGCAGGAACATCAACCGGCACTAGGAAACAGACTGAGAAACCTGTTTAAGTGTTTCTCCTGCAACCCGTTCCCTTTGAGCTAGTTGAACGAATGTCTCTCCAAATGCTCATTTCTGAGAGAAAACTGTGTGTGAAAGCTCCTTCACCTTCCTTGTAGGGAACACAAAGTTTCTTTTCAGTTGGAATCTGCACTACATACATATATATGGGAGGTACTAGCTACATCTCGGGTTTACGGTGTAAACTGCAGGAACTTCATACCGGCATTAGTATACAGAGTGAGAATCCAGAGTACGTGTTACAACTGCAACCTGTTCCCTTTGTGTTAGTTGAACGAACGTCTCCCCACATGCTCATTTCGGAGAGATAACTGTGTGTGGAAGCCGTGCTTTGCTTAGTGTTGGGAATACAAAGTTTCTTTTCAGTTGGAAATTCACAACATACATATATATGGGCTGGTACAAGCTCCAACTGTATTATTCTGAAAACTGCAGGAACTTCAAACCGGCCCTAGGAAACAGCCTGAGAAACCATAGTAAGTGTTTCTCCTGCAACCCGTTCAATTTGTGCTTGTTGAACGAACGTCTCTCCACATGCTCAGTTCTGAGTGATAAGTGGTGCGTGAAAGCGTACTTCACCTAGCTTGATGGGAACAGAAGTATCTTTTAAGTTGGAACTGCACTACATACTTATATATGGAGAGGTAATGGATGAAATTGGGATTTACACTGAAAAATGTATGAACTGCCAACAGCAATAGGACAGATACTGAGAAAGCTGTGTAAATATTTCCCCTTCAACACGTTCCCTTGAGATAGTTGAACGAAAGTCTCTCCACATGCTCATTTCTGAGAGATAACAGTGTGGAAGCCGTGCTTCACCTAGCTTGTTGGGAACACAAAGTTTCTTTTCAGTTAGAAACTGCACTAAATACATATATATAGGGAGGTACTAGTTGCAACTCGTGTTTACAGTGAAAACTGCAGGAACTTCAAACCGGCACTAGGAAAACAGTGAGATTCCAGAGTAAGATTTCCCCTGCAACCCGTTCCCATTGTGCTATTTCAACGAACGTCTCTCCACATGATCGGTTCTGAGAAATAGTGTGTGTGAAAGCCGTACTTCACCTAACTTGTTGGAAAACAACGTTACATTTCAGTTGGAAACTGCACTTCATACATATATATTGGGAGGCGCTAGCTCCAAATGAGTTTTACTGTAAAAACTGCAGGAACTTCAAACCACCGGAACTAAGAAACAGACTGAGAAATCAGAAGAAGTGTTTTTCCTGCAACCCGTTCCCATTGTTCTAGTTGAAAGAACGTATCTCTACATACTCAGGTCTGACAGAAAAGTGTGTGTTAAAGGCAGGCTTCACCTAGCTAATTGGGAAAACAAAGTTTCTTTTCATTTGGAATCTACACTTCATACATATATATAGGGTGGTACAAGCTCGAATTTGTGTTTAAAGTGAAAACTGCAGGAAATTCAAACCGGAACTAGGAACATAGAGAGAAGCCAGAGTAAGAGTTTATCCTGCAAACCGTTCACCTTGTGCTAGTTGAACGAACGTCTCTACACATGCTCAGTTCTGAAAGATAAGTGTGTGTGAAAGCCGTCCTTCACCTAGCTTGTTGGGAACCTATTCTTTCTTTTCAGTTGGAAAGTACACTACATTCATTTATATGGGGAGGTACTAGCACCAATTCGGGTTTAAATTGAAACTCTAGGAACTTCAAACTGGCACTAGGAAACAGAATGAGAAACCAGAGTAACGTTTATCCTGCAAACCGTTCCCCTTGTGCTATTTGAACGAACGTCTCTCCACATGCTCATTTCTGAGATATAATTGTTTGTGAAAGCCTTCCTTTACCTAGCTTGTAGGGAACACAAGGTTTCTTTTCAGTTGAAATCTGCACTGCATACATATATAAGGGAGGTACTAGATCCATCTCGATTTATGGTTAAAACTGCAGGAAATTCACACAGGCACTAGAAACAGACTGAGAAACCAGAGTAAGTGTTGCTCATGCAAAACGTTCCCCTTGTGCTATTTGAACGAACGTCTATCCACGTGCTCAGATCTGAGAGAAACATGTATGTGAATGCCTCCTTCAAATATCTTCTAGGGAACACAAATTTTCTTTTCAGGTGGAAACTGCACTGCATTTATTTATACGGGGAGGTACTAGCTCCATCTCGGGTTTAAAGTAAAAAATGTAGGAACTTCAAACAGGCACTAGGAAACAGACTGAGAAAACAGAGTAAGTGTTTACCTGCAACCCGTTCCCTTGTGCTATTTGAACGAACGTCTTTCCACATGCTCATTTCCGAGAGATAATTGTGTGTGAAAGCCGTCCTTTACCTAGCTTGTAGGGACACAAGAATTCTTTTCAGGTGGAATCTGCACTACTTACATATATGGTGAGGTACTAGCTAAATCTCGGGTTACGGTGTGTAATTGCAGGAACTTCAAACCGGCCCTAGGAAACAGAGTGAGAAACAAGAGTAAGAGATTCTCCTGCAACCAGTTCCACTTCTGCTAGTTGAAAGAATGTCTCTCTAACTTCTCACTTCTGAGAGATAAGTGTGAGTGAAAGCCGTTCTTCACCTAGCTTGATGGGAACACAAATCTCTTTTCAGTGAAAACTGCAATACATACATATATATGGGGAAGTAATAGCTCCAACTCGGTTTTACAGTGAAAACTGCAGGAACATCAACCGGCACTAGGAAACAGACTGAGAAACCTGTTAAGTGTTTCTCCTGCAACCCGTTCCCTTTGAGCTAGTTGAACGAATGTCTCTCCAAATGCTCATTTCTGAGAGAAAACTGTGTGAAAGCTGCCTTTCACCTTCTTGTAGGGAACACAAAGTTTCTTTTCAGTTGGAATCTGCACTACATACATATATATGGGGAGGTACTAGATACATCTCGGGTTTACGGTGTAAACTGCAGGAACTTCATACCGGCTTTAGTATACAGAGTGAGAATCCAGAGTACTGTTACAACTGCAACCTGTTCCCTTTGTGTAGTTGAACGAACGTCTCCCCACATGCTCATTTCGGAGAGATAACTGTGTGTGGAAGCCGTGCTTCTAGCTTGTTGGGAACAAAAGTTTCTTTTCAGTTGGAAAATTCACAACATACATATATATGGGGGTACAAGCTCAACTCGTATTACTGAAAACTGCAGGAACTTCAAACCGGCCTAGGAAACAGTGAGAAACCATAGTAAGTTTTTCTCCTGCAACCCGTTCATTGTGCTATTGAACGAACGTCTCTCCACATGCTCAGTTCTGAGTGATAAGTGTGGTGAAAGCCGTACTTCACCTAACTTGTTGGAACAAAATATCTTTCAGTTGGAAACTGCACTAATACTTATATTGGAGAGGTAATAGATGAAATTGGGATTTACACTGAAAAATGCATGAACTGCCCGGCAATTGGAAAGATACTGAGAAACTGTTTAAATTTTCCTTCAACACGTCCCTTTGAGATAGTTGACGAACGTCTCTCCACATGCTCATTCTGAGAGAAATTGTGTGGAAGCCGCTTTCACAACTTGTTGGGAACAAAGTTTCATTTCTGTAAGAAACGCTACTATTCATATATATTAGGAGGTACTAGTCCAACTCGTGTTTACATGAAAAATGCAGGAATTCAAACCGGCACTAGGAAAGAGTGAGAAACCAGAGTAAGATTTTCTCCTGCAACCCGTTCCCCTTGTGCTATTTGAACGAACATCTCTCCACATGCTCAGTTCTGAGATATAAGTGTGTGTGAAAGCCTTCTTTACCTAGCTTGTAAGGAACACAAGGTTTCTTTTCAGGTGGAATCTACCCTGCTTACATATATATGGGGAATTACTAGCTCCAAATCGGGTTTAAAGTAAAAAATGTAGGAACTTCAAACCGGCACTAGGAAACACACTTAGAAATCAGATTAATTGTTGCTCCTGCAAATCTTTCCGCTTGTGCTATTGGAACGATCGTCTATCCATATGCTCAGTTCAGAGATATAATTGTGTGTGAAAGCCGTACTTCACCTAGCTAGTTGGGAACACATTATTTCTTTTCAGTTGGAACCTGCCCTACATACATATATATGGTGAGGTACTAGCTAAATCTCGGTTTTCCTGGGTTAATTGCAGGAAATTCAAACCGGCCCTAGGAAACAGAGTGAGAAACAAGAGTAAGAGATTCTCCTGCATCCTGTTCCACTTCTGCTAGTTGAAAGAATGTCTCTCTACCTTCTCACTTCTGAGAGATAAGTGTGAGTGAAAGCCGTTCTTCACCTAGCTTGATGGGAACACAAGTTTCTTTTCAGCTGGAAAGTGCACAACATACATATAGATGGAGAGGTACTAGCTCCAACTCGGGTTTTTAGTGAAAACTGCAGGAACTTGAAAGCGGCACTAGGAAACAGACTGAGAAACCAGAAGAAGGGTTTTCCTGCAACCTGGTCCCCTTGTGTTCGTTGAACAAACGTCTCTCCACATGCTCATTTTCAGAGGGATAACTGCGTGGAGAATCCGTGCTTCACCTAGCTTGTTGGGAACACAAAGTTTCATTCAGTTGTAATCCGCACTACATACATATACATATGGAGGTACAATTTCCAAAACGTGATTACAGTGAAAACAGCAGGAACTTCAAACCGGCACTAGGAAACACACAGTGAGAAACTAGAGTAAGAGTTTCTCCTGCAAACCGTTCCCCTTGTGCTAGTTCAACGAAAGTCTCTCCAAATGATCAGTTCTGAGAAATACGTGTGTGTGAAAGTCGTACTTCACCAACCTTGTTGGGAACACAAAGTTTCATTTCAGTTGGAAACTGCACTACATACATATATGGGGATGTACTAGCTCCAACTGTGTTTTACAGTAAAACTGCAGGAACTTCAAACCGGAACTAAGAAACAGACTGAGAAACACGAAGAATGTTTCTCCTGCAACACTTCGCATTGTGCTAGTTGAAAAGAACGTCTGTCTACATAATCAGGGTCTGACAGAAAATTGTGTGTTAACGGCGTGCTTCACATAGCTTATTGGGAAAAAATGTTTCTTTTCATTTGGAATCTGCCTACATACATATATATAGGGATGTAGTAGCTCCAACATGGGTTTACAGTGAAAAGTGCAGGAACATCAAACCGGAACTAGGGAACAGAGTGAGAAACCAGAGTAAGAGTTTATCCTGCAACCCGTTCCCCTTGTGTTAGTTGAACGAAAGTCTATCCACATGCTCAGTTCTGAGATATAAGTGTGTGTGAAAGCCGTCCTTCATCTAGCTTGTTGGGAACACATTGTTTCTTTTCAGTTGGAATCTGCACTACATACATATATATGAGGAGGTTCTAGCTACATCTCTGTATTACGGTGAAAAATGCAGGAACATCAAACCGGCATTAGGGAAAAGACTGAGAAAACAGAGTACGAGTTACAAGTGCAACCTGTTCTCTTTGTGTTCGTTGAATGAACGTCTCACCACAGGCTGATTTCGGAGAGATTACTGTGTGTGGAAGCCGTGCTTCACCTATCTTCTTGGGAATACTAAGTGTCTTTTAAGTTGGAAACTGCACTACATACATATATATGGGGAGGTACTAGCTCCAACTGGGTTTTACAGTGAAAACTGCAGTAACTTCAAACCAGAACTAGGACACAGACTGAGAACCCAGAAGAAGTGTTTCTCCTGCAACCCATACGATTGTGCTAGTTGAAAGAACGTCTCTCTACATACTCAGGTCTGACAATTAAGTGTGTCATAAAGGCGTGCTTCAACTAGCTTGATGGGAAAATAAAGTTTCTTTTCATTTGGAATCTGCACTACACACATATATATAGGGAGGTACTAGGTCCAACTCGGGTTTACAGTGAAAACTGCAGGAACTTCAAACCGGCACTAGGAACAGAGTGAGAAACCAGAGTAAGAGTTTATCCTGCAACCCGATCCCCTTGTGCTTGTTGAAAGAACGTCTCTCCACATGCTCAGTTCTGAGAGATATTTGTGTGCGAAAGACTTCCTTCACCAAGCTTGTTGGGAACACACAGTTTCTATTCAGTTGGAAACTGCACTACATACATATACATGGGGAGGTACTCGCTCCAAATGGGTTTTACACTGAAAAATGCAGGAAACTTCAAACCGGCACTAGGAAACAGACTGAGAAACCAGAGGAAGTTTTTATCCTGCCACCCGTTCCATTTGTGCTAGTTGAACGAAAGTCTCTGCACATGCTCATTTCTGAGAGATATGTGTGTGTGAAAGCTGTACTTCACCTAGCATGCTGGGAACACAAAGTTCCTTTTCAGGTGGAAAATGCACTACATACATATATATGGGCTGGTACATGCTCCAACTATGTATTACTCTGAAAACTGCAGGAACTTCAAACCGGGACTTGGAAACAGCTTGAGAAACCATAGTAAGTGTTTCTCCTGCAACCCGTTCAATTTGTGCTAGTTGAACGAACGTCTCTCCACATGCTCAGTTCTGAGTGATAAGTGTGCGTGAAAGCCGTACTTCATCTAGCTTGTGGGAACAGAAAGTATCTTTTCAGTTGGAAACTGCACTACATACTTATATATGGAGAGGTAATAGATGAAATTGGGATTTACACTGAAAACATGTATGAACTGCCAACAGGCAATAGGAAAGATACTGAGAAAGCTGTGTAAATGTTTCCCTTCAACACGTTCCCTTTGAGATAGTTGAACGAACGTCTCTCCACATGCTCATTTCTGAGAGATAACAGTGTGTGGAAGCCGTGCTTCACCTAGCTTGTTGGGAACACAAAGTTTCTTTTCAGTTAGAAACTGCACTATATACATATATATGGGGAGGTACAAGTTGCAACTCGTGTTTACGTGAAAACTGCAGGAACTTCAAACCGGCACTAGGAAACACAGTGAGAAACCAGAGTAAGAATTTCTCCTGCAACCCGTTCCATTGTGCTATTTCAAACGAACGTCTCTCCACATGATCGGTTCTGAGAAATATGTGTGTGTGAAAGCCGTACTTCACCTAACTTGTTGGAAAAACAACGTTACATTTCAGTTGGAAACTGCACTACATACATATATATTGGGAGGCACTAGCTCCAAATGTGTTTTACTGTAAAAACTGCAGGAACGTCAACCGGCAATTGGAAACAGACTGAGAAAACTGTTAAGATTTTCTCCTGCAACCCGTTCCCTGTGAGCTAGTTGGAAGAACGTCTCTCCACATGCTCATATCTGAGAGAAAATTGTGTGTGAAAGCCGAATTTCACATTCCTTGTTGGGAAAACAAAGTTTCATTTCAGTAGGAAAGTGCGCTACATTCATATATATGCAGGAGGTACTAGCTCCAACTCGGGATTAAATTGAAAACTGTAGGAACTTCAAACCGGCACTAGGAAAGAGACTGAGAAACCAGAGTAATTGTTGCTCCTGCAACCCGTTCCCCTTGTGCTATTTCAACGAACATCTCTCCACATGCTCAGTTCTGAGATATAAGTGTGTGTGAAAGCCTTCTTTACCTAGCTTGTAAGGAACACAAGGTTTCTTTTCAGGTGGAATCTACCCTGCTTACATATATATGGGGAGTTACTAGCTCCAAATCGGTTTAAAGTAAAAACTGTAGGAACTTCAAATCCGGCACTAGGAAACACACTTAGAAATCAGATTAATTGTTGCTCCTGCAAATCGTTCCGCTTGTGCTATTGGAACGAACGTCTATCCATATGCTCAGTTCAGAGATATAATTGTGTGTGAAAGCCGTACTTCACCTAGCTATTTGGGAACACATTGTTTCTTTTCAGTTGGAACCTGCCCTACATACATATATATGGTGAGGTACTGGCTAAATCTCGGGTTTCCTGGGTTAATTGCAGGAAATTCAAACCGGCCCTAGGAAACAGAGTGAGAAACAAGAGTAAGAGATTCTCCTGCATCCTGTTCCACTTCTGCTAGTTGAAAGAATGTCTCTCTACCTTCTCACTTCTGAGAGATAATGTGTGAGTGAAAGCCGTTCTTCACCTAGCTTGATGGGAACACAAGTTTCTTTTCAGCTGGAAAGTGCACAACATACATATAGATGGAGAGGTACTAGCTCCAACTCGGGTTTTTAGTGAAAACTGCAGGAACTTGAAAGCGGCACTAGGAAACAGACTGAGAAACCAGAAGAAGGGTTTTCCTGCAACCTGGTCCCCTTGTGTTCGTTGAACAAACGTCTCTCCACATGCTCATTTCAGAGGGATAACTGCGTGGAGAATCCGTGCTTCACCTAGCTTGTTGGGAACACAAAGTTTCATTCAGTTGTAATCCGCACTACATACATATACATATGGAGGTACAAGTTCCAACACGTGTTTACAGTGAAAACAGCAGGAACTTCAAACCGGCACTAGGAAACACAGTGAGAAACTAGAGTAAGAGTTTCTCCTGCAAACCGTTCCCCTTGTGCTAGTTCAACGAAAGTCTCCTCCAAATGATCAGTTCTGAGAAATATGTGTGTGTGAAAGTCGTACTTCACCAACCTTGTTGGGAACACAAAGTTTCATTTCAGTTGGAAACTGCACTACATACATATATATGGGGATGTACTAGCTCCAACTGTGTTTTACAGTAAAAACTGCAGGAACTTCAAACCGGAACTAAGAAACAGACTGAGAAACACGAAGAATGTTTCTCCTGCAACACGTTCGCATTGTGCTAGTTGAAAGAACGTCTGTCTACATAATCAGGTCTGACAGAAAATTGTGTGTTAACGGCGTGCTTCACATAGCTTATTGGGAAAAAATGTTTCTTTCCATTTGGAATCTGCCCTACATACATATATATAGGGATGTAGTAGCTCCAACATGGGTTTACAGTGAAAAAGTGCAGGAACATCAAACCGGAACTAGGAACAGAGTGAGAAACCAGAGTAAGAGTTTATCCTGCAACCCGTTCCCCTTGTGTTAGTTGAACGAAAGTCTATCCACATGCTCAGTTCTGAGATATAAGTGTGTGTGAAAGCCGTCCTTCATCTAGCTTGTTGGGAACACATTGTTTCTTTTCAGTTGGAATCTGCACTACATACATATATATGAGGAGGTTCTAGCTACATCTCTGTATTACGGTGAAAAATGCAGGAACATCAAACCGGCATTAGGAAAAAGACTGAGAAAACAGAGTACGAGTTACAAGTGCAACCTGTTCTCTTTGTGTTCGTTGAATGAACGTCTCACCACAGGCTGATTTCGGAGAGATTACTGTGTGTGGAAGCCGTGCTTCACCTATCTTCTTGGGAATACTAAGTGTCTTTTAAGTTGGAAACTGCACTACATACATATATATGGGGAGGTACTAGCTCCAACTGGGTTTTACAGTGAAAACTGCAGTAACTTCAAACCAGAACTAGGACACAGACTGAGAACCCAGAAGAAGTGTTTCTCCTGCAACCCATTACGATTGTGCTAGTTGAAAGAACGTCTCTCTACATACTCAGGTCTGACAATTAAGTGTGTCATAAAGGCGTGCTTCAACTAGCTTGATGGGAAAATAAAGTTTCTTTTCATTTGGAATCTGCACTACACACATATATATAGGGAGGTACTAGGTCCAACTCGGGTTTACAGTGAAAACTGCAGGAACTTCAAACCGGCACTAGGAACAGAGTGAGAAACCAGAGTAGAGTTTATCCTGCAACCCGATCCCCTTGTGCTTGTTGAAAGAACGTCTCTCCACATGCTCAGTTTCTGAGAGATATTTGTGTGCGAAAGACTTCCTTCACCAGCTTGTTGGGAACACACAGTTTCTATTCAGTTGGAAACTGCACTACATACATATACATGGGGAGGTACTCGCTCCAAATGGGTTTTACACTGAAAAATGCAGGAACTTCAAACCGGCACTAGGAAACAGACTGAGAAACCAGAGGAAGTTTTTATCCTGCCACCCGTTCCATTTGTGCTAGTTGAACGAAAGTCTCTGCACATGCTCATTTCTGAGAGATATGTGTGTGTGAAAGCTGTACTTCACCTAGCATGCTGGGAACACAAAGTTCCTTTTCAGGTGGAAAATGCACTACATACATATATATGGGCTGGTACAAGCTCCAATTCTTTATTATTCTGAAAACTGCAGGAACTTCAAACCGGGACTTGGAAACAGCTTGAGAAACCATAGTAAGTGTTTCTCCTGCAACCCGTTCAATTTGTGCTAGTTGAACGAACGTCTCTCCACATGCTCAGTTCTGAGTGATAAGTGTGTGTGAAAGCCGTACTTCATCTAGCTTGATGGGAACAGAAAGTATCTTTTCAGTTGGAAACTGCACTTCATACTTATATATGGAGAGGTAATAGATGAAATTGGGGATTTACACTGAAAAATGTATGAACTGCCAACAGGCAATAGGAAAGATACTGAGAAAGCTGTGTAAATGTTTCCCCTTCAACACGTTCCCTTTGAGATAGTTGAAAGAACGTCTCTCCACATGCTCATTTCTGAGAGATAACAGTGTGTGGAAGCCGTGCTTCAACTAGCTTGTTGGGAACACAAAGTTTCTTTTCAGTTAGAAACTGCACTATATACATATATATGGGGAGGTACTATTTGCAACTCGTGTTTACACTGAAAACTGCAGGAATTTCAAACCGGCACTAGGAAACACAGTGAGAAACCAGAGTAAGATTTTCCCCTGCAACCCGTTCCCATTGTGCTATTTCAACGAACGTCTCTCCACATGATCGGTTCTGAGAAATATGTGTGTGTGAAAGCCGTACTTCACCTAACTTGTTGGAAAAACAACGTTACATTTCAGTTGGAAAATGCACTACATACATATATATTGGGAGGCACTAGCTCCAAATGTGTTTTACTGTAAAAACTGCAGGAACGTCAACCGGCAATTGGAAACAGACTGAGAAAACTGTTTAAGATTTTCTCCTGCAACCCGTTCCCTGTGAGCTAGTTGGACGAACGTCTCTCCACATGCTCATATCTGAGAGAAAATTGTGTGTGAAAGCCGAATTTCACATTCCTTGTTGGGAAAACAAAGTTTCATTTCAGTAGGAAAGTGCGCTACATTCATATATATGCGGAGGTACTAGCTCCAACTCGGGATTTAATTGAAAACTGTAGGAACTTCAAACCGGCACTAGGAAAGAGACTGAGAAACCAGAGTAATTGTTGCTCCTGCAACCCGTTCCCCTTGTGCTATTTGAACGAACGTCTCTCCACATGCTCAGTTCTGAGATATAAGTGTGTGTGAAAGCCTTCTTTACCTAGCTTGTAAGGAACACAAGGTTTTCTTTTCAGGTGGAATCTACCCTGCTTACATATATATGGGGAGTTACTAGCTCCAAATCGGGTTTAAAGTAAAAACTGTAGGAACTTCAAACCGGCACTAGGAAACACACTTAGAAATCAGATTAATTGTTGCTCCTGCAAATCGTTCCGCTTGTGCTATTGGAACGAACGTCTATCCATATGCTCAGTTCAGAGATATAATTGTGTGTGAAAGCCGTACTTCACCTAGCTATTTGGGAACACATTGTTTCTTTTCAGTTGGAACCTGCCCTACATACATATATATGGTGAGGTACTAGGCTAAATTCTGGGTTTCCTGTGTTCAATTGCAGGAAATTCAAACCGGCCCTAGGAAACAGAGTGAGAAACAAGAGTAAGAGATTCTCCTGCATCCTGTTCCACTTCTGCTAGTTGAAAGAATGTCTCTCTACCTTCTCACTTCTGAGAGATAAGTGTGAGTGAAAGCCGTTCTTCACCTAGCTTGATGGGAACACAAGTTTCTTTTCAGCTGGAAAGTGCACAACATACATATAGATGGAGAGGTACTAGCTCCAACTCGGGTTTTTAGTGAAAACTGCAGGAACTTGAAAGCGGCACTAGGAAACAGACTGAGAAACCAGAAGAAGGGTTTTCCTGCAACCTGGTCCCCTTGTGTTCGTTGAACAAACGTCTCTCCACATGCTCATTTCAGAGGGATAACTGCGTGGAGAATCCGTGCTTCACCTAGCTTGTTGGGAACACAAAGTTTCATTCAGTTGTAATCCGCACTACATACATATACATATGGAGGTACAAGTTCCAACACGTGTTTACAGTGAAAACAGCAGGAACGTCAAACCGGCACTAGGAAACACAGTGAGAAACTAGAGTAAGAGTTTCTCCTGCAAAACGTTCCCCTTGTGCTAGTTCAACGAAAGTCTCTCCAAATGATCAGTTCTGAGAAATATGTGTGTGTGAAAGTCGTACTTCACCAACCTTGTTGGGTACACAAAGTTTCATTTCAGTTGGAATCTGCACTACATACATATATATGGGGATGTACTAGCTCCAACTGTGTTTTACAGTAAAAACTGCAGGAACTTCAAACCGGAACTAAGAAACAGACTGAGAAACACGAAGAATGTTTCTCCTGCAACACGTTCGCATTGTGCTAGTTGAAAGAACGTCTGTCTACATAATCAGGTCTGACAGATAATTGTGAGTTAACGGCGTGCTTCACATAGCTTATTGGGAAAAAAATGTTTCTTTCCATTTGGAATCTGCCCTACATACATATATATAGGGATGTAGTAGCTCCAACATGGGTTTACAGTGAAAAGTGCAGGAACATCAAACCGGAACTAGGAACAGAGTGAGAAACCAGAGTAAGAGTTTATCCTGCAACCCGTTCCCCTTGTGTTAGTTGAACGAAAGTCTATCCACATGCACAGTTCTGAGATATAAGTGTGTGTGAAAGCCGTTCTTCATCTAGCTTGTTTGGAACACATTGTTTCTTTTCAGTTGGAATCTGCACTACATACATATATATGAGGAGGTTCTAGCTACATCTCTGTATTACGGTGAAAAATGCAGGAACATCAAACCGGCATTAGGAAAAAGACTGAGAAAACAGAGTACGAGTTACAAGTGCAACCTGTCCTCTTTGTGTTCGTTGAATGAACGTCTCACCACAGGCTCATTTCGGAGAGATTACTGTGTGTGGAAGCCGTGCTTCACCTATCTTCTTGGGAATACTAAGTGTCTTTTAAGTTGGAAAACTGCACTACATACATATATATGGGGAGGTACTAGCTCCAACTGGGTTTTACAGTGAAAACTGCAGTAACTTCAAACCAGAACTAGGACACAGACTGAGAACCCAGAAGAAGTGTTTCTCCTGCAACCCATTACGATGGTGCTAGTTGAAAGAACGTCTCTCTACATACTCAGGTCTGACAATTAAGTGGTGTCATAAAGGCGTGCTTCAACTAGCTTGATGGGAAAATAAAGTTTCTTTTCATTTGGAATCTGCACTACACACATATATATAGGGAGGTACTAGGTCCAACTCGGGTTTACAGTGAAAACTGCAGGAACTTCAAAACCGGCACTAGGAACAGAGTGAGAAACCAGAGTAAGAGTTTATCCTGCAACCCGATCCCCTTGTGCTTGTTGAAAGAACGTCTCTCCACATGCTCAGTTCTGAGAGATATTTGTGTGGGAAAGACTTCCTTCACCAAGCTTGTTGGGAACACACAGTTTCTATTCAGTTGGAAACTGCACTACATACATCTGTATGGGCTGGTACAACCTCCAACTCTGTATTACTCTGAAACTGCAGGAACTTCAAACCGGGACTTGGAAACAGCTTGAGAAACCATAGTAAGTGTTCCTCCTGCAACCCGTTCAATTTGTGCTAGTTGAAAGATCGTCTCTCCACATGCTCAGTTCTGAGTGATAAGTGTGTGTGAAAGCCGTACTTCATCTATCTTGATGGGAACAGAAAATATCTTTTCAGTTGGAAACTGCACTACGTACTTATATATGGAGAGGTAGTAGATGAAATTGGGATTTACACTGAAAAATGTATGAACTGCCAACAGGCAATAGGAAAGATACTGAGAAAGCTGTGTAAATGTTTCCCCTTCCACACGTTCCCTTTGAGATAGTTGAACGAACGTCTCTCCACATGCTCATTTCTGAGAGATAACAGTGTGTGGAAGCCGTGCTTCACCTAGCTTGCTGGGAACACAAAGTTCCTTTTCAGTTAGAAACTGCACTAAATACATATATATAGGGAGGTACTAGTTTCAACTCGTGTTTACAGTGAAAACTGCAGGAACTTCAAACCGGCACTAGGAAACACAGTGAGAAACCAGAGTAAGATTTCTCCTGCAACCCGTTCCCATTGTGCTAATTTCAACGAACGTCTCTCCACATGATCGGTTCTGAGAAATATGTGTGTGTGAAAGCCTTACTTCACCTAACTTGTTGGAAAAACAACGTTACATTTCAGTTGGAACCTGCACTACATACATATATATTGGGAGGCGCTAGCTCCAAATGTGTTTTACTGTAAAAACTGCAGGAACTTCAAACCGGAACTAAGAAACAGACTGAGAAATCAGAAGAATTGTTTTTCCTGCAACCCGTTCCCATTGTTCTAGTTGAAAGAACGTATCTCTACATACTCAGGTCTGACAGAAAATTGTGTGATAAAGGCGTGCTTCACCTAGCTAATTGGGAAAACAAAGTTTCTCTTCATTTGGAATCTGCACTTCATACATATATATAGGGTGGTACAAGCTCGAATTTGTGTTTAAAGTGAAAACTGCAGGAAATTCCAACCGGAACTAGGAACATAGATAGAAGCCAGAGTAAGAGTTTATCCTGCAAACCGTTCACCTTGTGCTAGTTGAACGAACGTCTCTACACATGCTCAGTTCTGAAAAATAATTGTGTGTGAAAGCCGTCCTTCACCTAGCTAGTTGGGAACTTATTCTTTCTTTTCAGTTGGAAAGTACACTACATTCATGTATATGGGGAGGTAGTAGCACCAATTCGGGTTTAAATTGAAAACTCTAGGAACTTCAAACTGGCACTAGGAAACAGAATGAGAAACCAGAGTAAGCGTTTATCCTGCAAACCGTTCCCCTTGTGTTATTTGAACGAACGTCTCTCCACATGCTCATTTCTGAGATATAATTGTTTGTGAAAGCCTTCCTTTACCTAGCTTGTAGGGAACACAAGGTTTCTTTTCAGTTGAAATCTGCACTGCATACATATATAAGGGGAGGTACTAGATCCATCTCGAGTTTATGGTTAAAACTGCAGGTAATTCACACAGGCACTAGAAAACAGACTGAGAAACCAGAGTAAGTGTTGCTCATGCAAAACGTTCCCCTTGTGCTATTTGAACGAACGTCTATCCACATGCTCAGATCTGAGAGAAAACTGTATGTGAATGCCATACTTCAAATATCTTCTAGGGAACACAAATTTTCTTTTCAGGTGGAAACTGCACTACTTACATATATATGAGCAGGTACAATCTCCACCTCGTTATTAAACTGAAATCTGCAGGAACTTCAAACCGGCACTAGGAAACATCCTTTGAAACCCGAGTAAGTGATTCTCCTGCAAACTGTTCCATTTGTGCTATTTGAAAGGAAGTCTCTCCACATGCTCAGTTCGGAGATATTAGTCTGTGTGAAATCCGTCCTTCACTTAGCTTGTTGGGAACACTTTGTTTCTTTTCAGTTGGAATCTGACCTACATACATATATATGGGGATGTATTATCTACAACTCTTGTTTATGGTGAAAACTGCAGGAACATCAAACCGGCATTAGGAAAGAGACTGAGAGACCAGAGTATGTGTTACAACTGCAACCTGTACCCTTTGTGTTCGTTGAATGAAAGTCTCTCCAAATACTCATTTTGGAGAGATGACAGTGTGTGGAAGCCGTGCTTCACCAACCTTCTTGGGAAAATAATGTTTCTTATCAGTTGGAAACTGCACTACATACATATATATGGGCTGGTACAAGCTCCAACTCGGTATTACACTGAAAACTGCAGGAACTTCAAACCGGCACTAGGAAACAGCCTGAGAAACCACAGCAATTGATTCTCCTGCAACCCGTTACATTTGTGGTATTTGAATGAATGTCTCTCTACATGATTATTTCTGAGAGAAAAATGTGTGTTAAAGCCGTCCTTCACCTAGCTTGTTGGGAACAGAAAGTACTCTTCAGTTCGAAACTGCACTTCATACATAAATATGGGGAGATAATAGATCCAACACGGTTTTACAGTGCAAACTGTAGGAACATCCAACAGGCACTAGGAATCAGACTGAGAAACCTGTGTAAGTGTTTCCCCTGCAACCCGTTCCCTTTGAGCTAGTTGAAAGAACGTCTCTCCACATGCTCATTTATGAGAGAAAAGTGTGTGTGAAAGCCGTCCTTAACCTTACTTGTTGGGAACACATGATTCTTATTAGCTGGAAATTGCACTACATACATATATATGGGGATGTACAGCTCAACCTCGGGTTTTCAGTGAAAACTGCAAGATCTTGAACGGGCACTATGAAACAGACTGAGAATCCAGAAGAAGTGTTTTTCCTGGATCGCGTTTTCATTGTGCTAGTTGAACGAAGGTCTCTCTAATTGCTCAGTTCTGTCAGATAAGTGTGTGTTAAAGGCGTGCTTCTCCTAGCTTGTCGGGAACACAAAGTTTCTTTTCAGTTGGAATCTGCACTACATACATATTTATAGGGAGGTACTAGCTCCAACTCGGGTTTACAGTGAAAACTGCAGAAACTTCTAACCGGGACTAAGAACAGAGAGAGAAAACAGTAAGAGTTTCCCCTGCAACCCGTTCCCCTTGTGCTTGTTGAACGAACGTCTCTCTACATACTCAGGTCTGACAGAAAAATGTGTGTGAAAGACGACCTTCACCTAGCTTGTTGGGAACACAAAGGTTTTTTTTTTGTTGCAAACTGCAGGGCATTCATATATATGGGAAAGTACTAGCTCCAACTCGATTTTACTGTGAAAACTGCAGGTAATTCATCCCTGCACTAGGAAACAGACTGAAAAACCAGAGTAAATATTTCTCCTGCAACCCGTTCCCCTTGTGCTAGTTGAACGTAAGTCTCTGCATACGCTCAGTTCTGAGACATAAGTGTGTGTGAAAGCTGTCCTTCACCTACCTTGTTGGGAACACAGAATTTCTTTCCAGTTGGAAAGTGCGCTACATTGATATATATGGCAATGTACTAGCTTCAACTCGGGTTTAAATTTAAAAGTGTAGAACTTCAAACTGGCACTAGGAAACAGACTGAGAAACCAGAGTAAGTGTTGCTCCTGCAACCCGTTCCCCTTGTGCTATTTGAACGAACGTCTCTCCACATGCTCAGTTCTGAGAGATAAGTGTGTGTGAAAGCCGTCCTTTACCTAGCTTGTACGGAACACAAGGTTTCTTTTCAAGTGGAATCTGCACTGCCTACATATATATGGGGAGTTATTAGCTCCAACTCGGTTTTAAAGTAAAAACTGTAGGAACTTCAAACCGGCACTAGGAAAAAGACTTAGAAACCAGATCAATTGTTGCTCCTGCATCCCGTTCCACTTGTGCTATTGGAACGAACGTCTCTCCATATGCTCAGTTCTGAGATATAATTGTGTGTGGAAGCCGTTCTTCACCTAGCTAGTTGGGAACAAATTGTTTCTTTTCAGTTGGAATCTGCACTACATACATATATATGGGGAGGTACTAGCTACATCTCTGGTTTACGGTGTAAACTGCAGGAACTTCAAACCGGCTTTCGGAATCAGAGTGAGAAACCAGAGTACGTGTTACAACTGCAACCTGTTCCTTTTGTGTTCGTTGAACGAACGTCTCTCCACATGCTCATTTCGGATAGATATCTGTGTGTGGAAGCCGTGCTTCACCAAGCTTGTTTGGTAAACAAAGTTTCTTTTCAGTTGGAATCTGCACTACATACATATATATAGTGAGGTACTAGCTCCAACTCAGTTTTACAGTGAAAACTGCAGGAACTTCAAACCGGCAGTTGGAAACAGAGTGAGAAACCAGAGTAATAGTTTCTCTTGCAACCCGTTCCCCTTGTGCTCGTTCAACGAACGTTTCTCCACATGATCAGTTCTGAGTGTTATGTGTGTGTGAAACCCGTCCTTCACCCAACTTGTTGGAAACACAAAGTTTCATTTCAGATGGAAACTGCACTGCATACATATATATGGGGAGGTACTAGCTCCAACTGTATTTTACAGTAAAAATTGCAGGAACTTCAAACTGGAACTAATAAACACTCTGAGATACCAGAAGTAGTGTTTCTCCTGAAACCAGTTACCATTGTGCTAGTTGAAAAAACGTCTCTCTACATACTCATGTCTGATAGAAAATTGTGTGTTAAAGTCTTGTTTCACCTAGCTTGTTGGGAACACAAAGTTTCTTTTCATTTCGAATCTGCAATACATACATATATATAGGGAGGTACTAGCTCATACTCGGGTTTACAGTGAAAACTGCAGGGACATCAAACCGGCACTAGGAACAGAGAGAGAATCCAGAGTAAGTGTTTATCCTGCAAACCGTTCTCCTTGTGCTATTTGAACGAATGTCTCTCCACATGATCAGTTCTGAGAGATTAGTTTGTGTGAAAGCAGTCCTTTACGTAGCTTTTAGGGAACACAAGATTTCTTTTCATTTGGAATCTGCAATGCATACATATATATGGTGAGGAACTAGATCCATTTCAAGTTTATGATGAAAACTGCAGGAAATTCAAACAAGCACTAGAAAACGGACTGAGAAACCAGAGTAAGTGTTGCTCATGCAAAACTTTCCCCTAGTGCTCTTTTAACGAACGTCTCTCCACATGCTCATTTCGGAGAGGTAACTGTGTTTGGAAGCCTTGGTTCACCTATCTTGTTGGGAACACAAAGTTTCTTTTCAGTTGGAAACTGCACTACGTACATATATATGAGCTGGTACAAGCTCCAACTCGGTATTACACTGAAAACTGCAGGAACTTCCAACCGGCACTAGGAAACAGCCTGTGAAACCAGATTGATTCTCCTGCAAACCGTTCTATTTGTGCTGGTTGAACGAACGTCTCTCCACATGCTCATTTCTGAGAGATAAGTGTGTGTGAAATCCGCCCTTCAACTTTCTTGTTGGGAACACAAGTTTCTTTTCAGTTGGAATCTGCACTACATACATACATATAGGGAAATACTAGCTCCAACTCGGGTTTACAGTGAAAACAGCAGGAAATTCAAACCGGCACTAGGAAACACATTGAGAAACCAGAGTATCAGTTTCTCCTGCAACCCGTTCCCTTTGTGTTAGTTGAACGAACGTCTCTCCACATGCTCAGTTCTGAGAGAGATGTGTGTGTGAAAGCCGTCCTTCACGTAACTTGTTGGGAGCTCAAAGTTTCATTTCAGATTGAAACTGCAATACATAAATATAGATGAGTAGGTAGTAGCTCCAAGTGTGTTTTACAGTGAAATCTGTAGGAACATCAAACCGGCACTAGGAAACAGACTGAGTATCCAGAGTAATTATTTCTACTGCAACCCATTCCCTTTTTGCTAATTGAACGAACGTCTCTCCACATGCTCATTTCTGAGATTCATGGGTGTTTGAAAGCCGTACTTCACATAGCCTGTTTGGAACACACACATTCTCTTTAGTTTGAAACTATGCTACACAAATTTATATGGGGAGGTACAGCTCCAACTCTGTTTTACAGTGAAAACTGCATGAACTTCAAACCAGCAATAGGAAATATACATTTATTCCAGAGTAATTGTGTCTTCTTCATTCGATTCCCTTTACTCTAGAAGAACAAATGGCTCTCCACATGCTCAATTCTGAGAGTTAAATGTGTGTGAAAGCCAACAATATTATAGCTTGTTGGGAACACATGCTTTCTTTTCATGGGAGACTACACTAAATACATATATATGGGGAGGTACTAGCTCCTACTCGGTTTTACCTTCAATTGCGATTGTGGGGAGACGTTCGCTCATATAGCATAAATGGAATGGTTTGCAGTAGAAACACTTGCTCTGGTTTCTCAGTATGTTTCTTTGTGCCGGTTTGAAGTTCATGCAGTTCTCACTGTTAAACGGTGTTGGAGTTAGTTCACCCCTATATATACATATGTAGTGTACTTTCCCACTTAAAAGAAAGTGTGTGTTTCCCACAATCTAGGTGAATGAGGGCTTTCACAGTCACTTAACTCTCAGAATTGAACATGTGGAGAAACTTTAGTTCATCTAGCTTAAAGGGAATGGTTTGCGGTAGATACACTTACTCCTGTTTCTCATTATTTCTCCTAGTGCTGCTTTGAAGTTCATTGAGTTTTCTCTGTAAAACAGAGTTGGAACTAGTACCTCCACATATATCCATATGTAGTGTAGATACCCACTGAAAAGAAAATATGTTCCCAACAAACTAGGGGATTTATTGCTTCCCACTCTCTTAACTGTCAGAATTGAGCATGTAGACAGACGTTCGTACATCTAGCATAAAGGGAGTGGTTTCTAGTAGAAAGAATTATTCCGGTTTTTCAGTATGTTTTCCTAGTGCCAGTTTGAAGTTCATGCAGTTTTTACTCTAAAACCTAGTTTGAACTAGTACCTCCCCATATCTATGTATGTAGTGAATTTTCCGACTGAAATGGATCTGTGTGTTCCCAACAAGCATTGTGATTGACGGCTTTCACGCATACTTAACTCTCAGAATTTTGCATGTGGAGAGACTTTCGTTCATCCAGCATAAAGGGAATGGTTTTTAGTTGAAACACATACTCTGGTTTCTCAGTCTGTTTTCCTAGTGCCGGTTTGAAGTTCAGGCAATTTCACTGTAAAACTGAATTGTAGCTTGTCCTCCCCATAGATATATATGTGGTGTGGTTCCCCACTCAAAGTAAACTGTGTTTTCCCAACAAAATAGTTAGTTGATTGCTTTCAGACACATTCAACTCTCAGAAATTAGCTGTGGAGAGGCTTTCTTTCATCTAGCATAAAAGAATTGGATAGCATTAGAAAGACTTACTCTGATTTCTCGTATGGTTTTTTAGTGCCGGTATGAAGTTCATGTAATTTTCACTGTAAAACCGAGTTGGATCTAGTACCTCCCCATGTATATGTATATGTATATATTCTAGTTACCCACTCAAAGGAAACTGTGTCTTCCCTACAAGCTAGGTGATTGACGGTTTTGACACACATTCAACCCTCAGAATTTAGCATGTCTTTTATCCATCTTAAAAAGTAGAGTGAAATGTTGAAACACATTCTCTGATTTCTCTCATGTTTCCAAGCGCTGGTTTCAATTTAATAGTAGTTTGCTGTGGAAAATACAATTGCAGCGAGTGCTTCCCCTTAGATATTTAAGTTGTGTAGGTCCCCCAGACCAGAGACTCTGGCTTTCCTAGAAGTTAGGTGAAGGACGGCTCCAACACACATACTTACGTCAGAAGTGACCATGTGCTGAGGCGTTCTATCATCCAGCATTGAAGGTTAAGTGACATACAGAAACACTTACTCTGATTTCTCAGCATGTTTCTGAAAGCCGGTTACAAGGAAAAGCAGTTTGCAGTGGAAAACCGAGTTGGTACTAATAATCCCCATATATATGAAAACAGCGTATTTTCCCTAGTTCGGAAACTCTAGGTTTCCTACAAGCTAGGTGATGATGGGCTTCCGCACACATACAGACCTGAAAGTAGAGCATGTGGAGAGTCGTTATTTCATCCAACATAAAAGGCAGGGTGACATTTAGAAACACATTCTCTGATTTGTCAGCCTATTTCCTAACGCCGGTTTGAAAGTAAAAGTATTTTGTTGTGGAAAAACGAATTGGAGCCATTGCCTCCCCTTAGATATGCTAGTAGCGTAGTTCCCCTAGACCAGAAACTCTGGGTTTCAAGGTAGGTGAACGGCGTCTCCAACACAATTTCAGATGTCAGAAGTGAGCCTGTGGAGAGGCGTTCTTTCATCCAGCATTGAAAGTTAAGTGACATACAGAAACACTCTGATTTCTCAGCATGTTTCTCAAAGCCGGTTTCAAAGAAAAGTGGTTTGCAGTGGAAAACTGAGTTGGTGCTAGTACGTCCCCATATATATGAAAGCAGCATAGTTTCCCTTGGCCAGAAACTCTGGTTTCCCAACAAGCTATTGGAAGGACGGCTTCCACATGCATACAGATCTGAAAATTGAGCATGTAGAGAGGCATCTTTTCATCCAGCATAAAAGACAGAGGGGCTTCTAGACACACATTCTCTGATTTCTCAGAATGTTTCCTAATGCCGGTTTCAAAGCAAAAGCCGTTTGCTGTGGATAACCTTGTTGGAGCTTGTGCCTCCCCTTACATATGTAAGTAGTGTAGATGCTCTAAGACAGAAGCTATGTGTTCCAAAAAATCTAGTTTTACAAAGGCTTCCACACTGATTGAGATGTCAGAAATGAGCATGTGGAGAGGCGTTCTTTCATCCAGCATAAAAGGTAGAGTCACATGTAGAAACACTCTGATTTCTCAGCATGATTCTTAAAGGCAGTCTCAGGGAAAAGCGGTTTGCAATGGAAAAGCACCCTGGAGTATTTGCCTCCCCTTAGATATGTAACTAGCCTAATTCCCCGTGGCCAGAAACTCTGGGTTTCCAAAAACCTTAGTGAAGGAGGCTTCCACACAGATTCCGTTCCCAAAATGGTACATGTGGGAAAGCCTTCCTTTATCTAACGTAAACAGCAAGGCTACATCTCAAGCACTTACCATGATTTCTCAGCATGTTTCCTAGAGTAGGTTTAAAGCTAAAAGCATTTTTCGCTCAAAAACCTTGTTAGAGCTTGTTCCTTCTCTTATATTTATAGGTCGGGCAGAGCCCTAACACCAAAATTCTGTGTTCCAACAGGATTGGTGAAGGATGGTTTGCACACACATTCAGTGTTCTCTCCTCCTCACTCTTCTGCTAAGGGAACCATGCAGGTTGTCTATTCTGGAAGCCAAGGACATTTTTTTCATTTAGGAGCAGCCTCGGAGAAAACTGAGGCCTGCTTCTGCTCCTTTTCCCTGATAGATTTCCTCTAGATGCATTTCCAGATACTCATGAGTGAGTTCCTTTAACCAAGTAATTATTTCAAAGAAAATGAGCAGGTTTCCATAAGGCCACTACTTCTTTTATATTCTTGCTTTTTAATACCTCTCTTCCATCTCTTTAGCTCCAGGTGTCTTATTTCTATGTCCTTTGGTTGGGGCTGAAGGCTAATCAGCAATAGTGTAGAAATTACTGCTTGATATTACTAATCTATTTTCTTTCCATGGATATTTGAATTATCATTGGATTTTAGGGAAGATAGTTTCCTTAAAAAAATTCCGGTAAGTATCTTCTGGGTGATTCTGATTCTCTTCCTCTAGAATTATAATGCTTAATTTCTGAATAAGTGATGCTTTCACAGAGCTCAAAATTCCAAAGGTTTGAGTGCCACCACTCTCCCGAAGCATTTCAAACTTTTCCTTGGGGGCACTCAGAACTCCTTGTGTGTGTGTGTGTGTGTGTGTGCGTGTGTGTGTGTGTGTGTGTGTGTGTCCGTCCTTCTGGAGTTAGTTTAGCCTGAAATGAGCAAAGGGAAATACCCCCCATTTTACACAAACAGCAGACGACTTTCACAATTTTATACCTTTTAAAAATATATGAACTGCAATGTTGTAGAATTTTACAAGAGGCAGTGACCTTTAGGGCGGTCAGCAATGGAGGCAGAGCAGTTGGAGGGACAGCAGGTGCTCGTGGTCAGTGGCTGAAGTCACACAACATCCACGGCCACCTCTGGTTACTCTTATAGGGTTGGTGCTGTCTGCAGGCTTTCAGGGCTGTGACCCCCCTCCCCACCAAATATGTATATTAGGAAATGTGGTGAGCCTCAGTATGAGACACAATAAAGAATTAGTAGGGGAAATTGAGTTTATTGTTTTTAAAAAGAAAAATTAGCATCCAGGTAGTTTAATTTCAGCTCCTAATAGACTGATGTGATGACATTGACAAGGATGCGTAAACACCTGCAAGATCATGGGGCAGGACCGGAGACTCTGAAGCAACAATCACCGCACACAAACTTCACTGCTGTCCTTGACAACCTTATTGAATTACTTGATTTAAAAAAGACCATAGATGTTAAATATCATCATTTTGAGAAAGCAGTTCTTTTGAAATCTTATATACTAATGTAACAGAATTGGATAAAGAAATGCTAAATGTGTAATAAAGTATCCAAAGAGGTAACGATTACTGAAAACACCACAAATTGAAGAGGACCACAGGATAATGTGCATATATATTTTAATGATCTGGAAGAATCAGCTCAGCAGTGTATTCAAGACATCTAGAGATGATGTCAAATGTGGTTGTCCTTGGATAGCTTTCTGTGAATGTTAGAGTGAAGTCAGGGTCAAGCACACAAGTTCAGTTTGAAAGCAAAAGGAGAAACAGACTTCTTTTCAAAAAGCTATTGTGTCTGGGGAGAAATCATCGAATCCATGGGTCAAGGGAAGGAAAAAAAAAACCGAGTGACCACGTGACTGTTTCAGGAGCTTGTAGTAAAATGACAGTTGACAATTATGTAAATTAGATATGATCTTGATGTCCAACTGACCCAATGATTTTTAGTCCATGTGCCAAAAATATATCAAGGAATAAATACTGATCTATGTTTTGTCAGCTCTGTTGTCCCCCCTTCAATCCTGCATTCTGATTGGGAAACTAAGAACTTCTACTGCAGGGAGGGGGATTTTCAAAAAAGGAGTGTCCCCCCATGGAGAAAATAAAGAAAAAGTAGACGTAAACTGTAGAGACACAGGGAGATCTGTTGAGCCAGATGACACTTGCTTTACTGTCGATTAGTAGGAGGTGCAGCTTTTTGATGAGTTGGGTACCATGTTGCTGCCTTTCTCAAGGTATTGCCCAAGGCTCATGAGAAGGGATGAAGTGGGGCCAAGGAATTAGCCTCCGATTTTTTTAAAGACATCAATTTTATAGAAACTTTTGAAGAATTAAAGAGACAGAAAATTGCAAAGCACCTTCTCCTTCTGGTAGAAAACTTCTGTTTTCCTTTTTTGATGAATGTGACATAGAATCAGTACTACTATTGTTTGTATTGTACTTAGTGTTTACAGAGTGATTCACAGATATTCTCCTATTTCATCTGTGCAATGACCTCTGGAAGAAAAGATTTCCTAGTTATGCTTTTTAACATCTATTTCTTAACTCTGTCTAAAAGCAGATTGATTGAGCTCCATTTGCTCAATTTAGAAGGCTGGACTGATTAATTGTGTCAGAACATTCCAGGAGGCAGAGGAAAGGAAGAGACAGGGGTTCTACACGATGGAAGCTGCTCCTGAAATGATTCGACCAGCAGTCTTATCCATTTTTCCCAAGGCTGGATACAAAACACAACCCAAGACAAGGAATACAGGGAGCCCATGTGACTCCAGCCTTGGCACGTAGAGTCACGGCTGTCCTCCTGTGCCTTGGAGAAGAGGATGCTTTGGGTCTCTGTTCTACAATCTCTGTTTTGCTTTTTCTCCACAGTGTATTGTTTTACTGGCATATGCTGAAACTTGAGTTACATTTCATAGCATTAAAACAAAAATCAAGATCTCTTTATCATTTATTAACTATTCGGTAAATAGTTTTTGGTGAATCTTTAACTTTATTATTAGGACTTACCTGTGGCAATGTACAATACCTAGTTCCCCAGATAACAGCAGTGGCTTACACATGCTATACTTGTATTTCCCTCTTACATAAAGAAGTCAAGCAATCGGTACCAGCAGGGCTGGTTTGCATGAAGGCCCCAGGGTCAGAGAACCAGATGCCTGTTATTTTCAGCCCGTCAACTTGATGGCACAAAGTGTCTGCCTGAGGGTCAACCATCAGATCCAAATTCCAGGCAGCAGGCAGGAGGGAAGAAAGGTGCTTCAGTTCCCTTTTGGGATGGTTCTGTGAAGTCCCGGGTAGCTTTCCTGCTTTTACCTTGTTTTAGACAGAGGGCTGAGAGCCAGCTTGCTATGAGGTAAGCTCAGCTCAGGACCAGCCATCTCCCTGGAGCGGAGAGGAGGGAGGGGCGGGGAGGCAGCACTCATCCTGCACATGGTGTAAGACACCACGATGAGCAGCCGGGGGCCTCCTGCAGTCCGTCCATTGCTTCGGGCTGCACTGAGCGGCTGGTAACGGTTGAGATTTTCACGTAGAAGGTGCGTGTATGCTCGGAACAACTGCTCGGTTCTTTTAAACTAGTGGCTAACAGAGCACGTTGGAGAACACATTTGTTCTCACCTTCTAGCCAGTGACCCTCCCGCCAGGTTTCTGTCCTGCTGTTCATTTCCACGTTATTTTCCAAGACTTCCGGAGGAAATGTAAGCAGCCTGATGCTCAAATGCTTTTCTTTGTGATTCTCCCCTTGTTCTTTGAAGGAATTACAAATTGCCTAGATAACATTGGACGAAATGCCAACCCCCCCATTTATTTAAAGTTCTGAAATTTGGTGTTAGAAAATAGAAGAAAATTCCAGAAACACCCTTAAGAAACATTATCTCTTTCAAATGTGATTTGGAACATCAAAGGACAATATATTTTATAGAACAACTTTTAAGACAACTGAATTGGCAGTAAGTTCACATAATGAAACATCCAACAAGTCTTTTTATTTCTCCTGGAAATTCCTTGGTTCTTTTTGTAATTTTTTAATAATTAATATCAGCTTTCTATTCTTTCTCTTCCTGTAGTTGTAGAGTTAACATGAAAGTAGCTTGTTGTGTCACTGAGAAAGCCTCCTGGTCAGCCTTCTAGCTCGTGTGTGTTTCGGTGGCAGGTGTGCTAAATAGTAGTTTTCAGGCACTTGAGGGATGCCCATCACACTGGCACTGCGGGAGCCTATTTCTCACCCACGACCAGGTGAGACCCTCCTTTCCTCTGCTGCCTCGCCCAGGCCCCCGCATTCTGGTTCTTTCTCACCACCCATTTTCATCAGTTTCAGCCCTGCACCAGTAGAGCAAATCTTGGTTTCTCAAAGACCAGGAACTTAGTTCTAGGTTTTCTGTTAAAAGACAGTGTATAAAATGAGGCAAATTGATATGACTTTTGAGGCCTCAGTATCTCTGCATTTAAAACAAGAACTTGAGTTACAATACTATTCTCTTCTACTTTTGAAATTCTAAAACTCCACACAATAGTTTTTCTAATTAGCTAAATTTTTTTCTAGACTATATTTTCTAAGATTCACAAATATCTGTTAATTTATATTTAAAGATGTTATATTTAAGAAATGGAATAATTATTTACATTTTAAATAGGAATTTAAGTCAAGAAATATTTGATACTGAATGTTTACTATGAGTTCAAGTATGTAAGCTTAATTTTTGTGGTACTGTCGATAAACCACACAATGTGAGAGTTGTGTTTTAAGGTTTATCTGGGGCAAAATGGGGGCCAGAGCCCAGGTGACAGCATCTCAGAGAGCTCGGAGGAACTGCTCTGAAGAGGAGGGGGAGCTCAGAATTATATAAGATTTCAGTGAAGGGGGACGTGCGGTCCAATACAAGTTTAGGCAGAGGCTGCTGCTAGTCAAGGAGCAGGTGTCTCTGTTAATGATTTTAGTGCTTTTCTAGATAGGAGGAGATGCAAGAATTTGGGCGCATAAAATTTCCTGAAAATGTCTAACTATCTGAAGACTCTTCTGCCCATTTTCCCAGAGCACAGAGCGCCCCATTCCTGATCTCCACACTTAACTACTTTCAGAGGGTGTTGAAGGTCAGCAGCTGCAGTGGCTCATGACTTAATCAAATCAGAGGCAGATGACAAGTGCCAATTTTTAGTTGACAATATGTATATATTGTAGGAAAAAATGTTACTTTCCAACCCTACCCGTGTTCTAGTTTTAGTTAGAGATCAACGGATAACTGTGTTAGATGACTTAGGTCAGACGAGGGGGCGACGGAGTCGTCTCGTGAGCCGGCCAGTGCTCTATGTCAGCCTCCTTGATCACATTCAATTTTCTTTCTCTTCAAACAGTATGCTTCTGATTTTGTGAAGTTTGGAGCCTGTCCTGAGCACATGGGGTCTGGAGGTGGCCCTGTTCCTGTGGTCTTTGTTTATTCTGTGAATTATGGTGTGAATCTTTATGTGCCCAAGCTTCATCATAATTTCAAACTTAAAGGATTTAAATATGGGAGATGGATGCCACGTTCTGGGAATAGATTTTCAGGATAACAGCCAGGATTGGTAAAAAGTAGGGAGAATGGATACGGCCTTCAAAAAAGAAATGCTATTTTACAATTTCTTGTAGACAAATTAAAGTGCTTGTTGGGATTCTATCAGGAATGTTTAATTGGGAGACTTGCCTCCCATTTTCATGAAACAAAATAATTTTATTATTTGTTTAGTGCCTACTGTCTGGCAATGAAGTAGCCCCTTTGCATACAGTTTTATCATTTAATCTCTACAAAGAGTCCCAGGAGAACACATGTGTCACCGGTGAGGGAACCAAGATCATCCAGGGTATGTGGCTGGAAGGCAGATGGGCTGGAGGGCTTACCCTCCTTCAGGCTGAGACAGAGACACCAAGGTTTATTGACAAGCATGTTGCAGAATGGTTTACTTAATACTTTGCTTCCTTGATGAAGTGGATCTCTTGAAATTGTTTATGTCTGGCTTATATTCCCCTCTCTCCTCTGCCTCAGGACTTCTCGTAAGTAGAATGAATTCAGCCTGAACTGATTCAGGAAAATCAGAAAATATAAAATTAGCTCACACAAATGTCTGATTAGTCCTTGTAATTCAGTAATTCCTAAAACTCCTAGAAATGCAAGGAAGGTGTGTTACCTCGGGGACTGAGTGCATTTGAAGAGTGAGAAATTTAGTGTGATCTGGTAAAGGCACAGGCTCTATAGACAAAGATCCGGGTTTGGATCCTGGCTCCACCAAGTACTGGAAACATGACCACACATAGCCTCAGTTTCTTCATGTGTTAAATGGGCTGATGGAGCTCACCTCCAAGCAGTCAGGTCAAAATGAGATGGTACGACTGACTCTCAGGCAGAATGCTTGGCAAATTGCTCTTGCTGCTTTATAATGTCTTCTTAGGTAATTCCGTTGTCCATTGGCTTGCAAATATCTCCTCATTTGATTTAAGAAATATAGCATGCCTTAAGAATTTTAAAATAAGGAATGAAGATTTACTGATTAATGCTGGGTGTATTTTTATAGGTCATTTATTAAAAAAAAAGTAGGTTCTCTAAAGAGAATTTATTCAGTGTGCCTAGAATATGATTCAGTTAAAAATGATTTTCCTTTAAATTCTTTTCAGAAATTTTCTGTGATATTTTTATCGAATAGTAGTTGAAGTTTTCTGAGGAGGGGTTACTATTCTGAAAAGATTATTCTAGTAACAATTGATATATTAAATAAATGATTCATATCCCTGGACAGCATAAAGCCCTGGCTTTTTTTTTAATATATATAATTTTGGGGGTTAGTTCTATGATGTTTTATTGGGTAGAAGTATTTAGCATTTCCATTTTACAGGCAGAGAAGATGAGTCATACGATACTCATTATACAAGAGCAGCAGAGGCTGATTAATTTGAGCAGAGGAGGAAAAGTGTGTGGAGAAAAAATCCTTGATTCTCAATGCAGCTGAAACGGTTTTGATTTTGCTTTTGGGTTGTGCTAGGTTTCAGCGCATGTGCCTGGAAATGTCTCTCGGGCAAAGATGCTAATTTAAGAAGGTTGTCATTCTAAATGCTCTTAAGATGATTAAACAAATTCCACAGCAAATAAATGAACATGTTTGGAAGGTTTTCCACCTTAATGTAATTTCCAGAAAACAGACATGATTCACTTGCTAAACCAAACACACAGGTATATTAATGAGCCTGGTTCACATGACTGGACAGCACGGAGGGAGCCTCATCTATTGGCGTGGGTTCTGCTGCAGGAACCGCACCTGAAGGTTTAATTAGAATTTATTTCCAGCGAGTGCTGCTCCAGCCTTTTTCTCCCCAATGTAAGAAAGCGCCCTCCTTGCCTGGCCATTAGTCTGCAGAGCCCCGCGGCTCACACACTCCCCTGCTCATCAGGATGCTGATGGAGCCAGCTTGCTTAGACACACTTAGCTACACTCGCAGCGGGGATCATCAGTCTCTTCTGTGTGTTCACCTCCACGTGCAGGGGAGAAAATCGAGTTTTGCTGGAGACAAACGCTAATTGACCACCAGTTGTTTCAGAGGGACTGTGATGTTGAAAACTGGAGTCCCTTTCATTTTTATATGTTGGATGCAGACAAACTGCACGGCGACACCCCCACTGTAAGTACACCACCAGGGAGGGGGTCGGAATTTGGATCTGCACGTATTCAGATCCTGGCACTGGTCAGCTTACAGTGTTCTCGCTGGGTTTGGGAGACTGTTTCCGTAGTGATTTATTTGGTTTCCAATAAATTTGCACAGCCGTCTCCTTCAGTCGAGTTCTGATGAGTTCAGTTGGGAGGGGCATGTGAAATTGGGGCAGGCAGAGAGGTGCAATGAAGACTAGACACCATCTGGTTACCTCTCATTTTTTATGGGCCCAAAAATGCTTGTCTTGTTTTCTTTTCTCCTCCATCTACCCCTTCAGGTCAGGGAGTCGTCTTCAAGAATTTCATCCTAAAATATAAAGTAATGAAGAAGGCAGTGTGTCTCTTTGGTTGATTTCATTTGACTTGGGTTCATTGTTAAAGATTTTCCAGTGAGGATTTTGTGAGCTTTTAAAAGCTGGAAGAGCAGCACAACCAAGGAGAGAAAGTCAGAGAAACGAGTCAGCGGCCCCTGTGAGGTCTGCAGGACGAAGGCAGGAGGTGGGGCGGAGGCAGCACCGTGGCCTCCCCTGTAGCCCTGAGGCCAACGTGGGCATGAAAAGCCAGCGTCTCTTGTCGCCATGTGTTCTACCAGGTCTCCAACTAAAGGAATGCGAGGAGATTTGGGGAGGCCTTACCTTTTACCCTCTTGTCAAACATCTTTAATGCTGACTGTATTTATTCAAGATGACACAGAGATCACCTGCAGAGCTTGAGGGAGCGGTGCTTGCTTCCTGACTTGCCCGCCCCAGGCTCACTCATCAGACTCCTGATTCTTGCAGGCACTGCAGTGCCCGTGGGGGGCGCTCTGCTCCTGGGGGGTCTCTGCTCCTGTGGGGGGAGCTCTGCTCCTGGAGGAGCTGGGCACTGGAGTGCTCACATTGGAGCCGGTCGCACCAGCGCTGATCCCTCACCACGTGATGAGCCCTTTGTGTAAGTAGTAGAGGTGGGAAACAGAGTCTTCCTGTGTCTACGGAGTTCTCCAGTAAAGCCAACTTGGAGGAAAGAAAGAAAATGCCTACTGTTCCATGACTGTGTCCTAAGGGTTTAAAGCTCACTGCGGGGCACACGTGAGATCTCATCCAGTAAATACTCTGGGGTCTTGACTCTGACATGTCATGAATTTGGCATTCTCATAATGTTATTTCTCTTAAAATATGTCTAAGCAATCATTTTTGTGTGATGGTTATATGTGCATAAGTGTCCTGAAGAAACTGTTGTGGATGGAAGTGTGGGCATCAGTGGTACCAGAATGGCTGGTGGTCCTGGGGGCTGCCCGAGCTGCACACCATTTGTTACCAGCAGTCTTTCAGGTCGCATCTTATTCCAGAGCTCACCGGGGCTCCCATCTCTCACTATGTGTCTTGAGAGAATATTTGTTCAGAGGGTAGGGGACAGGGTGCTTCCAAGTCTGGGTTCTGGGGTTCCCTGTCTAAAGGTGGCACTGGCACAAATCCTTTATTCATGGGGTAATTAAGCCACACAGTCTCGTGGTTAATTTGGCCTCCCTGTCCTTCTTCATGTTAGGAGCTGGAGGGCTTGGGTAAGGCCCCCAAACCTGTTTTTGGTAAGCTTTCAGCCCTACCACACAACCTGGGTTGTCCCGTTTCAGTCACATGACTTTGATTTTTGCAGGTAGGTGTGACTCCTGGACAGTGCCTGGGACTTCCAGGTTTCCCCTACAGTAGGAACACTGAAGAAATTTCAACCCGTAAGTTGTGTTTGGGGGCCTCGAGGACAAGTAGGGACCCACAGAAAGATATCTGGATGGGTGGCGATCAGGCCCGAGTCTTGGAAGGACAGAGATTCCATTATTGTTTTAACAGTGAACTTAAGGGAGGAATTCGGGAAGGTCTGATGCAATTGAGGTTAAAAATATTATCTGGCTTTTATTGTTAGCAGTAGTGGTTTTTAAACCTTAGACCCATTCCCGCTTTTTATAAGAAATATTTTGCAACCTTTCTTTTTTGGTGCCCGGAATTGAACATCATGGAAAGTGTAACCTAAGTATAAATATGATAAACAAATAGACAGGTAGATGGAAAAATGGGGTACCTAAATTCTTATATTATGGGGTATTTTATATTTATGCTAATTAGTGACCTCTCAGGACAAAAGGCACATACAAAGGGAGTCACTTCTAATAAACTGTTTTTCCAAGCCTTACCTAACTGGGAAACAAGTGGCTTCAGAATGTTAGAGCACCTCCCAGGTCCCCGGGGAAATCTCCTTGTCAGAGTTACACTTGCTGATGGTGTCCTGTGCCAAGTGCAAGCAGATGCGGTTCGGAAGCTGCCCGGGGGCTGACTCCGGGGATTCCTTCTCCGTCTCAGCTCTGAGGGAGCCTTGCCTTTCCTGACCACAACCACAGAGGCGATTTTGAATCTCTGAAAACTGCCATACCAGTGTATATCACAACCCCCACAAGATATGTTGAATAAAGTAGAAAACTTTAAGTGCCTCCTTTAGGATAGAAATAGGATATAAAATAAATCATGATTTAAAAAATTCTAGTGCCCGAATAAGTGCTACATTACACTGGCTGCATTATTAGGTTAGACAACTTCATTACTGCTTTCCATACCACATCTTCTAGTTAGTTTTTATTTATCTTTTTTTCCCTAAAGAAAAAAATCATATGATGCATTCTTGTGTCAGAGGTGACAAGAAGAGAGCAAGTGTAAAACCGGAAATCGTGATGCTGGTCAGTCTAATATCAGCTCCGTCACTGCACAGATCATCTTAACTCATTTTACTGCAATTTTTGGAATTACCTTCTCACTTGGAAAATCCCCTGTGTCAGTTAGATTTGCTAGTAAAACAATTTTTTTTCTTACTTAGTGCATCAGTGATGTTTTCAAGATGATAAAAAATTTTGCCCATGGCATTTAAACAGTTGCTTCTTCTCGTAATTCATGGTTCACGGTCTTGTATTTGTCACAACTGGAGAACTGTGTTTTCTGTGTGCAAATTCTCATTGCTTTGGTGACGCAGGGACACTTGTCCTTACTGGATGGAGTATGATAGTAGTTGTTTGCATTCTCTCCCTAAATCTGGAGTCCTGTGTTATGATTCCTGTTAACTTAAAAAATATGAATATTGTTATTTACCTAAATAGATAACATCACACCAGTGATGTATATCAAATTGGTCCAACTAGGAATTCCAATATTAAATGAGACAGTAATTTCACAACTCACTATTCCAAAAATTTGGATTGATGGTTCAATTATACCAGGGACATTACCTGTTGTAATTGAATCAATCATTGCTTTCTTCAATAAAAGTTTCCATTCCATCTGCTCTTTTGTTTTATTGTCCTTCTGTGTTTTGTTTGCTTTCTTTCCCAAATATATATGATTTTGGATTTTGTCATTGAAAATCCTTGCTGGTTTTGCTACCTCATGCTGCAGAGAAAGCCTTGTGACTGTTTTATAGTCACTGATTTCATGGTTGTATGAGTGCTTAATGCCACCTTGCAGGGATGTGGAGACCTAATGAAGTGTGTGCATAAAAGGCTTAGTCTACATTGAGTGCAGGGTTAGTGTGAGCAGCTCATGTCATCAGTATCATAGTTAATCCATTACAATCATCCTCTGTTAATCAGTGTTATCATTCTAACGTCTCCAGGAGAGGAAATGTAGTATTCTAAATGCAAATCTTTGCCACTCTTTTAGTCAATTCAACACCTTTAAAGCTTTGCTGTAATAGGACTGTGTGCCTGGTATCCCTACTTTTGCTTCTCCTGACCCAGGACGCGGTCTCCACGGCTGATGATCCATGAGACACTGGATTCTTGGTCCCATGGCTCTGTGTGTTCTGGGACATCTGGGGACTTCAGCACTGTTTTAGGGGCTTTGGGTCCCACCTCTTCATAGCATTGCTGAGATGAGATCTGTGGGTTCACCCTCATTCTTGAGTGTATGGTGCATTTTTTCTAGAACCAACACACGCCACCGTGGCAGCACTGCTTTGACCACGTGCTGGGGCAGCGTGTGCTTGTCAGTTCTTGGGTTTAAATTTTCTGTTCAAATTTCTAAAATGGGGTATATTGACAGATACACTCCATGTAAACAGAAGCTCTGTGGGGTTTTCAGCAACTTCTAAGAGCATAAATATTCCTGAAGCAGCTAATCTTCCTCCCAACAAGTGAGGAGCAAGCCGGCAAGTCCTGGGTGCCTGTGGCGGCCAAGCTGTGCAGCCCAGGCTGCTCACCGAGGAGCAAGGAGAAAATCTTAAAAACCTACTTCCATGCTGTCTTTCACAGAATCTCAGAACTGAATGTTTTAATATTTAAAGAGGGGTGATTAGTTTTTTTATATATTATTTTATTTTTTTCCTTTTTCAGTATTATTAGGTATAATTATTACAGTTCAACTCCACATACACATTGCATGTAAATACATGTATAGAGTATACTGCATTTTTTTAGTTTACATATATGTACTAATTATTGTTTCTAAGAACAGATTAGAGTTTCAGATTTTTAAACTTACATAGTTACCAGAGGAATAAAGCCAACTACAAAAGAATAATAAACAGAATATGGTAATCCAATCACAAAGGACAGTCATATGTGCTTAAGCATATTCAAGAAATCAAAATAACAATTAGTTCATTTGTGGTCTTATTATTATTGCTATTAATTTTAGATTCCTCATAAATGAAGTCATATGGCATTTTTCTTTCTCTTTCCACCCCACTTCACTTAGAATGACAGTCTTCAGGTCCATCCATGTTGCTGCAAATTGCATCTTTTATGGCTGAGTATTATTCCATTGTAGATATGTATCACCTTGTCTTTATCCAGTCATGTGCTGATGGACATTTGTGTTGTTTCCATGTTCTTGTTCTATGTCCCTTCTGGCAACAATTACTGATTTTAAATATTTTCCACCTTAAAATCCTTCCTGAAGGAGATGTGGTAACAGGAATCAAAAACAGTTACAGCACAGGGTTGTGTGTGATGGGCCCTAGGGGCTTGGTAGGAAGGTTGGCAGAAAGGATTTCAGATTCTGATCAAATGATTCCTCCTCTTGTAGCCCTGCTGACCGCCTCTCTCACGGCCTGCCCTACTAGTCTGACCAGTCCCTTCTGTGAATCCCACTGTATTGTGCACAAATTTTTTCCAATTGGTGTCATCCCGCAGGGACCTTAGGTGAGGCACCTAAGCTCCTGTGTTGGTTTCTTCCATCAGCCCTTAACTTCCTTGGGAGCCAGGACTGTCTCATTGCCCCAAGGATTCCTAATGCCTAGTGAGATGCCTGATACAGCTGGTACTTAACGAGCACATAAGTCAAATGGAAAAACCTGATCAAAGAAATGGCCCTCATTTTTCAGACATGCCTACTTGAGTACATAGGGTAAAATGACATGTTTTCTTGAATTTGCTGTCAAATACTTCAACAAAGGACAAGTAAAAGAACAAAGGTCTGAATAAAGGAAATATGGAAATGTTTGTGAATTCCTTAATCTGGGTGATGGGCTTATTGTACTATATTTATTGATGTATACTTAAGTTATTTTATAATTTTCTTATCATTAGCTGAATAGCAAGTATTAATACGTATTAATTGAAATCCTTTGAGCCGACCAAACTTACCCCACACAAAATCCTTAATGTCCTAGTAGTGTGTCTTACAGAAATCTTTTCCCATAAAGACAGGAAAAAAGGGAAAGACAGATCCGTGCAGTATTTCCACATTGTCAAAAGACCAAAGACCGACACAAAGAAGAGATTCTAAAAAAGATAAAGAGGCTGAAATCAATGTCCTGAAAACCTAGCCAAGAATTCTAAATGTCCCAACTTAACTAACCTCAGCACTGCCGCATCAAGAATGGGGCAAGTAGAACCTTGAGGATTTTTTTTAAATAAATAAATAATGATCCAGTTCCTACCACAGGCAATTATGGTAAGAGTGAGTATAAGTTCTAACACCAACTAGTGTACAAATTATAATTTATACTTGATTCAAACTGCTTCTTCTATAAAATCTGAATCTTTTTATTCTTAAGACAGATTTGTGGCATATGACCTAGTGATAAAATTTTCAACTCGCTTGTATTCAAAAAGTTCACCAATGTGAGAGTTTATTACAACAACTATTGCTTTTTGGGAAACCCATGTGCCTTGTCACTCTCTTCCATAAGATTTCCTGTGGAAAATTCAATCCCTCATTCAGGAAGGGGCTGAGCAAACAGTCTGATGGAAAACCTTCATACACTGCAACACAAGAAAATGAAAATGACAGTGAGCAGCCCGTGAAGCCGGCAGACACACACAGCTCACGGCTGTGTTCCCGCCATCGACTTTCTGTAACCAGCAGGGAAAATGTGCATTTCAAGAAATAGACATAAACACTTTTCAGGACCTGAGCACATAATTTCCCTTTCAGGGTTTAGTGGGCTTCCATTTAATTCTATGAGAAGTGTTTAAAACAACAGAACAACAGCTGAGATATGGTTTAAAGTAACATTTGTCTTAGTGAAAATAAAGCCAGCTGATAGTTATCATTTTTACTTTATTTGATCTCACTCTCCTACTTTACCTCCCCAACCTCCTCCACAAAATGATGGTGAACGTCCCCTCCTGGGTCAGAAGGCTAAGTAGAAAGTACCAATCACATGGAGGTGTGCTTTGTTGTTTTATTTTTCAAAAGAAACATGTTTCATTCATGTGATTTAAAATTAAGATCAAGAAACAAACTCTATTCAATGAATGGTAGCCAACACATGTCGTCATAGCTGCTCATCAGGTTTGGCCCCACGTTACACACATTTACATGGACATGTGACATGTGCTGTCATGGGACATGGTGAGTGGGGACAGGGTCTCTGCTCTCACAGGGCACACAGCCTGGTGGGGGAGGCAGTGTTCAATCATTGCCTTTTTTTTAATGTACTTACAAATTATGGGAAATGCTATTTAAAAAGAACAAAGTGAGTCAATGAAAGTGAAAAATTCAAGGACAGTATTTAGGCTGAGGGAAGACAGGGAACCTCTTTGAAGAGCTGACACTCCACTGAGACCCAAAGGACAACTCCGGTGCTGCAGGTGAAGGGCAGGGACACATTGATAAGGGCTGATATCCAGAATACACCAAAATCTCTTTAAACTCAACAAGAAGAATGAATAACCTGCTTAAAAAATGAGCAAAATGCCTCAACACACACCTCAACATAGAAGGAAACTAGATGCCAAAGAAGTCTATGGAAACATGCTCCACAGCATCTGTCATCAAGGGGCTGCAGACTGAAACAGCGAGGTATCACTGCACACCTGTCAGAACTGCCAAAACTCAGAACACTGACAGCACCAAATGCTGGTGAGGATGTGGAGCGACAGGAATTCTCTTGCATTGCTGGTGGGAATGAAAAATGGCCCAGATACTTTGGAAGACGGTCTGGCAATTTTTTACAAAACTAAACGTACTCCTACCATATGATCTGGCAACTGTGCTCCTTGGTGTTTACTGAACAAAATGGAAACTTACGTCCACACACAAATCTGCATACAGATGTTAATAGCAGCTTTATTCATAATCACCAGAACTCAGAAACAACTAAGCTGTTCTTCAGTAGGTGAATGGATAAATAAACTGTGGTCCAGGCAGAAAATGGACTATTTATGGTGTTAAAATGAAATGAGTTATCAAGGCATGGAAAGACATGGAGGAACCTTAAATGCATATTACTAAGTGAAAGAAGCCAATCTGGGAAGGTTCTGCAACTGTCTGATTCCAACTGTATGGTGTTCTGGGAAAGGCAAAACCACAGAGACTAAAAGATCAGTTGCTGTCAGAGGCTAGAGGGGAAGGAGTAATGAATGAGGTGCAGCACGGAGCATTTTTAGGGTCACTAAGACAGACTACTCTGTATGATGCTGTGATGGTAGAAACGTGTCATTGTACATCTGTCCAAACCCACAGAGTGCACACCACCAAGTGTAAATCCTAGTGTCAAGTATGGGCTCTTGGTGATGATGACGTGTCAGTGTAGGTTCACCCATTGTCGCAAATGCACGCTCAGGTACAGGCGTCAATAGTGAGGAGGCTGTGGGGACAAACTGCAGTTCATACACCCAATCCAGCCCCAGCCACTGCTGTGAATAAAGCTCTGTGGGTGTGTGGACTGTCCGGCTGCTCTGGCGTCTGAACAGCAGAGCTGAGCAGCTGCACCAGAGATCAGGAGGTTTGCAGATCCTGAAATATTGACTCCCAAGCCCTTGACAGAAAAAAGTCTGCTGTGTCCTGCTCTACACGAATCACAATTCACCCTGATGAGACAGGAGAGCAGGGCCCAAACAAGGCATGGTTAATCGGACTGAAGCAATGTTTTAGTTCCAAAACCTTTGTTGAAGTCCTGCAGAATCAGTGACAGACTGTAGCCAGGAAGCGTCTGCAGAAGGAGTCGGTAGCAGGCCTTCCCGCCAGGCTCCGGGATGCCGGGGGCCACGCGCTGCACGGGGGCCACCCACTTGAAGAAGACGGACTTGCAGTGGAAGCCGATCAACTCATAGAGCTCGGAGAGGATGCTGCACTGCTGAATTCTCTCCTAGGAACGCTGAAGCACAGGGAGAAAAGCAACAAGCATCTGAACGAAACATGTAAGTGAAAAAAGACACGTAAAAAATGTTTTCCCATAAAACAGAGACCTGATGACACAGGAAGGAAGAGGAAGGCTGACTTCGTGCACTGATGGGACCGGATGCAGAAATGCAGGGAAGCAGCGCTGTGCAGATGCTCCAGACCCCCTCCGGCCCCACCTATCCACGTTCATCCTGTCCTTTTCCTAGAAAGGCCTGTATTCCCTGAAACAGAGGAATCTGCTCCCTACACATGAGACGCAGAGAAAGGAAGGAGCAAAAGAAAGGGAAAGTAAAGGAACAACGTTTCATCTAGACCCTAGTATTTGGGCAGGACTTTCACCAAACACACATCTTCTCAAAGCACAGAGCACACAGTGAGAGGCTGACAGAGTGACTGCGACTTCTGCTCCTTAAGCACCAGCTACCTGCCAGCACACGCTGCGCCCCTTACTGAATCATTACAATCATCTCAGAAACTATTACTACCCCGGCTCACAGGCAAGGAAATCTGAAACTCGGGGAGGAATTATTATCATCCTGGACAATGTCCCACGACCCAGAATTGTCAGAGCCTCCACAGACCCTGGACTAAAATTCTCCACTTCACCACGGGCCCTGAGCCTCAGGCTGAGGCCACATCAGGCCTGCACGGGCCCAGAGCACGAGTATGTGGGACAGGGAATGGTCCCACTCGAAGTGCCAGGCCAAGGCCCTCAGAAACCTATGAAATGAAACCAAATCCCCAAACTCATTTCCAACCCACTGCCCTGTCCGGGAGGACTGCTCGGCACATCTGCGCTGTCACCTGTGCACAGGCTGAGCAAGGGGCCCAGACAGTGACGTGACGTCCCAGTGGAAGTGGCTCGGAGACCACTTCATCACAGGACAGACTCTCCCGGCTTCCAACGTTAACTCTCCATTCCATTTCCAACTGGAAAGTAAGTTTAGACTTGTTTTCCTCTCCTAGAAACAAAGAGAGTGGTAACATCAGCAGGAAACTCAAGACAGAGGAAGAGTCTCCTGGCCATCTGGAAGGATAGGCCGGGGAGGGAACAGAGACAGGAATCAGAAAGACCCGTGTTCCAGTCCAAAGTCTGCACGTCACTCGCTTTGACAGTTTCCTTATTAATACAGGTGATAAAATCTAATTATGATTGTTGGGAAAACTAAATGAAATAACGTATGCCACTAGCATACGTCTAAAATCCTTCATGAGTGTCCCAGAAATGGAAGTGATCGTGGTTAGTTACTGTCTGCCAAGTCTTGGGTGCTAAGCCCACATCAGCCAGCCAGAGATGTGCCAGAGAATGCCTCACCAGCTAGCAGCCTTCTCCAACTTGGAAACTCACAGTGTCTGAAGAACAGGCAGTGGTGGATGCTTTGGGACACTCTGGAGGTAGCACTCCAGTGATGACTTTAAAAAGCTGGGGAGAATTTAGGGGACCATACAGTTCAAATACAGAAAACACATTCCATGTCTGCCCACATTCATCTCTAGCCATGATGATTCAGAGAGGAAATACATATTCAAACGTACACCATTTTCCCACATAAGTGCATCAAAACAATTTGGAAAGAATGTAACTTTCTTCTCTAGATCACACAGCGGGGATTACAAGGTTTGTACTGAGAGCCCTACTTGTAAAACATCTGCTAACATAACTGGGTCCACTATCAGTCCATTCAAAGAGAAGGATGGAAAAGAACAAAGCCAAGCTAATACGCTCCGGTTTTTGGTGGGTTACAATGTCACAAAGGAGACGGACAGGTCATCAAGGAACCACCCTGCCGTGATCACGGAGCCGGGCAACGGGGTGGGCGGCAAGATGTATGACGCAGCCGCAGCTGTGCCCGCGCTTCTAGGCAGGTATCCAAAGTCACCTCGACATGGCGTCCAATGCTTGTGCCCACGTCCTCATCACCTGAGATGTATTAAGAGAAATGAAAACTAATAAACGGACAATACCTTGGTGGGCACACCGTCCAAAGAGCAAAGTCACAGTTTGACAACTGGCCATCCCGGTTCCCTGGGATTCATTCTTGGAGAACCTTAAAAACCACCCTCTGTCCTCAAGAAGTGCTGCCTACTTGTCCGATCTTTGGCTCAGGGATACAGCACGTTCACGTGAACTTCAATGTCTGCACAGATTTGACTGTCTTTCTCCAGGTTCACTTGTCCATTCTGAAGAGGCCAGAGTTAAGTCCATCTTCTGTAAGATCAATTCCCTCCAGTGAAAACTTATCAAGCCTGCAATTAAAAGCCAACTGAACAGGACTGTCCTCAGCTAAAAATGTCACCCACCCTTCACTGCTTTCTTAATTTCCTTTCCTGGCTAATTGCAACAGACTAAAACCTCCCTCCACCCAGCTCCCCAACTATGTCAAACAGAAAGTAAGGTCCATAAAAGAGGAGACAACTCCATAGTCACCTCTGAATTCCTAGCATATACTAATGTCAATAAATAGAACTATGATTATGGCTTCTTTCCTTTAAAACCTTTCTGGTTATTTAAATGAGACCTTGGAAGAGAGCTGTTTGGGTCTAGTATCTTGATCCAGAAGACTCAGGAGGCCTTTTTCGGAATGGCTGTTCACTGATTCATTCAAAACACAACTTCTCATTCCGGGAGGAGCTGTGATTTTCTGCCAGGAGATTGTGGTCACTCTCATGCCAGAACAGCTTTAAACTAAATCCTTACTTTGGATTTGTTATTTTTCCCTGCTTCCCCAAAAATTGACTTTCCTTAATTTCTTGCCTTGAGGAATGATATTTTTCTTTCTTTCTAATTCACCCTTTATTAAACAGGATTCTCAGGATGTGCTTGGCCTTACATAGGATGAGCCATCCAACTCCCAGTGTGAGAGGCCTGGGGCTCACCTCCCGCCCTCCTGCCAGGGCAACTAACACTCAGTTCAGGAGCCAACCGGCACCCCAGGGCTTCTAAGGCTCGCGTATCTCCCAGAATCCCTGCTTTCTGGTATGACTTGGATTCTGAGGATTTCCCCTCACTTTCTTGAAAATTAGCTGTGCAGCTTGAAAGATGAGGAAGGAAGGATTTATTTCTTAATCAGCATTTTAAGGAACTTGTGTAATGAACGTTTTCACGAGTTTCTAGAACCCTCCATTGCCGAGACAGAAAACACAATAGATATTTTCTAAATTTAGGTATCATGTGCATTGTTTCTTTGCTTTTGTTTTCTTAACTACTAACACACATTTTTTAATTAAAAAAAATAAGGCCCGAAATAGGATAGAAACTTGAAGGGGCAAACAAAATTTAAGGGCAAAGAAAGAAAAATGATAAGTACTCTACAAAGTTAATATAATACATACACTATGGATCAGATCAGCAATTCTCAGTAACAGCTAATTGAAACATGACCATGAGGTAAAACGTCTCTCCTGTCAGGAGATGACCAACAGATAATAGAATTAAAACAACAAATTAAAATTCTAAGTCTGGCGAGGTATAGAAGGCTACCAGCTAAATGTGTCTTCTTCTGGAAAAGAGGGAGGCTCACCAGCTCTTTACTGTGGAGCCTGAGCCTAGGGGAGGGCGGTGAAGAACCGCCCTGTAAGTACCCAATTAGCAAAGTGGGTGATGAATAAAGAGACGTGAGCTTTGATGACAGAGATGATACTACTATTCACTTGTCCTGTAAAGTATGTCTTCACGTTCAGTGATCAATACCTCGGCGTCCTCAGGGATTGAGATTATAGGAAAATGCACAGCCCGGGCCCAGACCTCCTCTGTGAGCTCGTGACACTGCACTTAGATGTCTCAAGGGCAACTCCAACTCCACCTGCAAAGAGCTGACTTCACGGTGCTCCTCCCATAGCCGTCCTGCCCAGGGCCCCTGGTTGGGAGGGAAGGTCTCTCTGCCCCTCCCAGCTCAGGCCCATCACTCACAGATGTGACTGGACCCCTCCTTCAGGGCTCAGATTTCCTCAGTCACCGAGCCCCACCACCCACACCTGACCTACCAGGTATTCACAGGCACTCCCTCAGCACTGACTCTGGGCTGGGGACCATGCTGCACACTGTGCGAATGTTATCTCACTGGATCTCCACAACAGTCCTGGGAATTGGGTACATCACTGCTTCAATTGATTAGATAAATTGTTTCACTTCCTTGAGTGCGTCATCCAAAGTGACACGTCTACTGAGCCACAAACATGGGACTGAAAACCACTTGAAAATTGAACACTGCTACACCTCGCAGCCACCCTACTCTGATTCGTCACATCACTTTCTGCCGAGCCTACTGAATGTTTGCAAGCATTCTACAAACACAAAAGTGATCTACGAGAGCACCCCACTCCCCTACTTAAAATCTGTCAATGACGGTCCACTGCTCTTCAGAGAAAGCCTCACCAGGCCTGAGCACAGCCCAACGGCCCGGCATCCTCGTTCCCTGCGCGGCCACGCCGCCTCACCCACCACGCAGCACAGTGCCGTGTCCAGGACTGGGATGCTGACTCCGTACAACACGGGGCTCGTCTCACTCGAACAATGATCACCCTCTTCAGTGGTCACCCTCTTCAATGCTGACTCTCAGAAAAATATTTTCTCAGGATGAATCAATATCTTTTTCCTTACAACTTCCAGTCATTGATAATGAGCTCCCCCAAAAAGAGAGAAGACTTAATCCTCAGTCTCCTTATCTGTAAAGTGGGAATAACAAGGAAATATGTAAGGTTTTCAGAGAAATAAAATTCATGTGAGTCTGAGGGACAATTCCCAACATACAGTAAGCACTCAATATGGGCTTACTTAGTATTAATAAGAATATGTTGCATTCCAGCAACCTTAAATCAATGATTTATGGCTTTGTCCAACAGACTACTGACAAACAGTTGGACGAACCCCTTTGAGCAGATCAGCACAAGTGTATTGGGAGAGGTAAGCGCTGCCTCCAGTTACAGCTCAAACTCTTACATGTTGTTTGAGCATTTAGTTGTCGTTATTGAATAAAGACAGGTGTTCTTTAGTCAAAGCTCCTGAAACATAAATCTTCAAAGATAGATACAAATTAGGTTTCAAGTACAACATTCTCACTAGAAATTATTTGAAAATGATAGTCTTAGCTCCTCTGTACATCAAAAGGGCATGTTCTTAATGTATCTGACTATATACACTGAAAGGATTGTTTAAAAGAAATTAAGATGAAGCCATCCTAAATAAGTTCTCAGTATCATCTGCACAAAGCCCCACCCAAGGGTCTCATTTCTCACTTCCACATAGGTGTTGAGGTAGTTTAACCTGGGTCTTGGTTTTTATAACACAGGGGAGGGAAGAGTTGTGGATAGATTTATGTAGCAAATATAAACCTAGTGTATTTGATGTGTAGGAATCCTAGAAATAAACAAATTGATATATAGTCCCACCCTTAAGAAGCTCAGCCTTTCCATTTACAACAGCATTAAAAATAAAATGGGAGATACATTTAACAAAAATTTACAAGATTTGTACATTGAACAATTTGAAGTATCACTGAAAAAATTTTAGAAGATCTACATATATGGAAGACATCCCATGTTCATGGAATAGTAGACAATATTGTTAAAAATGTTAAGACTCCCCAAAGTGATCTACAAATTCAGTGGAATCGCTATCAAAATTCCAGCTGACTTCTTTGCAAAAATTGAAAAACTGATCCCAAAATTCATATGGAAGTGCAAGGGACCCAGGTCAGCCAAAACAATCTTGAAAAAGAAGAGCAAAGTTGGAGGGCTCACTTTAAAGGTTACTACAAATCTATAGTACTCAAGTCATTATGGTACTGTCATAAGTTTGGATACATAAATCTATGAGACACAGTAAAAATTCCAGGGGGGAACTTACATTTACAGTCAGTTTTCCACAAGGGTGCCAACAACACTCCATTGAAAGAATAGTCTATTCAACGAATGGTGCAGGGAAAGCCTGGGTATCTGCAGGCAAAGAATGAATTAGAATCTGAACCCCCTATTGTATATAACAAATAAAATTAATTGAAAATGGATCACAGACAGAAACGTAAAATCTAAACCTATAAACTTTCTAAAAGAAGACATAGTATAAATCTTTGTGGTCCTAGGATAGGCTTATGGTTTCCTAGATACAATACCAAGAGCAGAAGTGATAAAAAAAAAAAAAAACAGATAAACTGGACTTCATCAAAATTAAAACCATTTGTTACAAAAGACATCATCAAGAAAGTGAAATGAAAGGGGAAGGGGGTAGCTCAAGTGATAGAGTGCATGCTTGGCAAAAATAAATAAATAAATAAATAAATAAATAAATAAATAAATCTAATTACCTCCCCTATAAAGAAATTGTCTTAATGTTTAAAAAAAGTAAAGTGGAATGACAATCTGCAGAATAGTAGAAAAAATTTGCAAAGCATATATCTAATAAGAGACTAGTATCCAGGATATAAAACAAATGCTTACAACTGACCAATACAAAGAAAATCGACCCAATTTTTAAATTTACCAAGGAATTAAATAGATACACAAATGGCCAATAAGCATATGAAAAGATGCTCAGCATCACTAGTCAAATCAAAATCAAAATGAGATCTCATTTTACACCCACTAGGATGGTTATAATCAAAACACGGACAATAACAAGTGTCGGTCAGGAGGCAGAGGAATGGGAACCCTCAATATGCAGCCATTGGAAAGGGGCAATGGTGCAGCTTCTTTGGAAAAGTCTGGTGTTTCCTCAAAAGTTTAGAGTTATCATATGGCTCAGCAATTCTCGTACATATAGTGTCATCCCTCAGTATCCTCAGGGGGTTGGTTTCAGGAAACCCCCACCCTGCATTCCATAATCCAAGGATGTTCGAGTCCCTTTACAATCAGCCATCTGGATCCATGAAGTGGAAACTACAGATATGGCGGGCTAACTGTACAGCCAAAAGAATGAAAACATATTCTCACAAAAATTTGCACATCAATTTTCATAGCAGTGTCATTCAGAGAAGCCAAAAGTTACAAACAATATCCATCCATCAATGAATGGATAAAGAAAATTACCAAGAATAGTCCCACAAACTTTTGGTCATTGAAGCTTTGACAAAGGAGGTGAGAACATACAATGGAGTAAAGACAGCCTCTTCAGCAAATGGTGTAGGGAAAACTGGACAGCTGCATGTAAATCAATGAAGTTAGACTACTCCCTCACAGCATACACAAAAATAAATTCAAAATGGCTTAAAGACTTAAACATGTAGACAAGACACTATAAACCTCTTAGAAGAAAACATAGGCAAAACATCTGACATACATCTCAGCAATGTTCTCCTAGAGCAGTCTACTCAAGCAATAGAAATACAAGCAAAAATATACAAGTGGGATCTAATTAAACTTACAAGCTTTTGCACAGCAAAGGAAACAGTAAGCAAAACAAAAAGACAACCTATGGAATGGGAGAAAATATTTGCAATAAATGAGACTGACAAGGGCTTCATTCCCAGAATATATAAACAGCTTTTACACTTGATAAGAAAGAAAAACAAACAATTCAATCCAAAAATGGGCAGAAGACCTAAACAAACATTTCTCCAATGAAGACACTACAAATGGCCAATAGGCACATGAAAAAATGCTCAATATCATTATCAGAGAAATGCAAATCAAAACTACAATCAAGTATCACCTCACACCAGTCAGAATAGCCATCATTCAGAAGTTCACAAACAATAAATACTGGAGAGGCTGTGGAAAAAATGGAACACTCCTACACTGTGCTGGGAATGCAGTTTTGTGGAGCCATTGTGGGAAACAGTATGGAGATTCCCCAAAAGACAAAAAATTGACCTCCCATATGACCCAGCAATCCCACTCCTGGGCATATATCCAGAAGGAACCATAATTCAAAAAGACACCTACACACCAATGTTCACAGCAGCACTATTTACAATAGCCAAGATATGGAAACAACCTAAATGTCCACTGACAGATGACTGGATAAAGAGGTTGTAGTATATTTATACCATAGACTACTACTCAGCCATAAAAATTAATAAAATAATGCCATTTGCAGCAACATGAATTTATCTGGAGAATGTCATTCTAAGAGATGTAAGCCAGAAAGAGAAAGAAAAATACCATATGAGATCGCTCATATGTGGAATCTAAAACAAAACAAACAAAACAAAACAAAAAAGACAAACTTATCTACAGAACAGAAACAGGCACATAGACATAGAAAGCAGACTATGGTTACCAGAGGGAGAGGGTGTGGGAAGGGATAAATTGGGAGTTCAAGATTTGCAGATACTGACTATTTATAGAATAAACAGCAAGTTTATACTGTATAGTACAGGGAAATATATTTAATATCTTATAGTAATTTATGTTGAAAAAGAATATGAAAATGAATACATGTATGTTCCTATATAACAGAAGGGTTGTGCTGTAAACAAGAAACAGATGCAACATTATAAACTGACTAGACTTCAATGAAACTATTTTAAAATAGACCAAAAACAAAAAAAAAAATGGAAAAAGATATTGTGAAGGAAAAGCTGGGCTGGTCAAACAAGATAACACACAAGTCTAGGAATGTGAAGGAGAGGCTGAGCTGGTCTAACAAGAAAACTCACAAATCTAAGTATTGGAATACTGATCTGAGTTCTGCTAGACTAACTTGTAAATCTAGGTTAATTAGTGTTGGTTTGCTGTTTATGTGTTTTTGCTAGCCAGCTGGATTTTTCAAAGATACATATCTGGCTTGGAATGTTGGTTTGCTGCCTCCCCGCCTCCACTTTTGATGATAATGCTGCTAAAGCTGTTCCATGCCCTATTGGCCGAATACCCCAAGCTTGTACTTTACCCTATAAAACCTCATGTGCACATCTTGAAGGTGTTCAGAGCTTCGGAGCAGAAGCCCCCACTGAGCCCCGCCGGCGTAATACATCTGAGTACTCCAACCCTCCGAGTGGTGCTTGTTTCTTGACTGGCCTGTCGTTTCTGTAACAATATTATTAAACCAAAAGAATAAATTATTGTTTCAGGCTACAACATGGATGAACCTTGAAACAGTATGCTAAAATAAGCCAGACACAAAAGGACAAACTGCCCTTTTAGGTGAAGCGTATCTAAGTGTTCATTGTACTACCCCTGTAAATTTTCCGGAAGTTTGAAGTCTATCAAAATAGAAATAAAGTGTATTATACATTAAAAACATAAAACAATTCCTCACAGGAGGGCTTTAAATATTAAACACAGAAATGCATGTAAAGCTCCTGGAACAACACTTTGCACGTCCACAGTCACTGCTGTCACTGCCACTCAGAGGGTGGTGCCAGCGCTGATGAGAGCTGCCTCCACTCACTCCCCTGCAGACAGGAGTAAGGGCCTGGGCTCTGACAGGCAGGGTGACCGTGAACCTGGGTCAGATACAGCCACTCCCCAGATTCTGCGTTAAATAACTTTCTTATACAAACTGCTACATGTAACGTAAACACGCTAGAGGGATGTATCTTACAACACAGGGAATACAGCCAATGTTTTACAATAACTGTAAATGGAGCATCTATTGTACATCTGAAACTTATATCATATTGTAAATCAGCTATACCTTTATAAAAAATTAAAAAATAATTTAAAAATGTTATCACTTTAATATTCAATTCAGTTTTTAAGTAACTACAAAAACAGTTAAGAATGTATAAAAGCATTTAAGTGTGATAAGTTGGTTTACATATTTATTTATTTTCAGCCTCCTGCTAAAAGAGAAACTAAACAATTTTTTAAACACAGCTTAACAACCATAACAACAAAAAGACAAAAGTGAGAGTGAAGAGAAAATGGAGATTCAATACTTAAATGAAACCAGGGGGAGGTAAAGTCATAAAAATGGATGCCATGAAGTCAGGGTAAGTGTTAAAGGCCGACTAGAATTCAGCTGTAAGATTCTTGGCAGCTAAAGCAAAAAAGAAAGATGATGGCGGGGGTAGAGCGTCTGCTTAGCGTGCACGGGGTACTGGGTTCAAGCCCCAGGGCCTCCACTAACAGATAAATACACCTAATTACCTACCCCACCAAAAGAGCCCCAAAGAAAAGAAAGAGTAATTTCTTTCCTAAAAAAAACCTGATATTAAATTTAGATTAAATACTTAAAAAAAAATAGAAAAAGATGAGTGACCCAAGCGGATATGCCGTGAGATAAATCTGCGGTGGCTGCTGGCAGGTCCCACGTCCACATGCGAAAATCTGAAACATCCTTCTCACCACTCAGAGTCATCCTCAGCCCACCCCACCCCTCCCCCTGTTAAAAGCAGGAGCACAGGCAGGGACAGCCTTTGCTCTCTCTGTTCATCACAGTAGACAGGATGGAAGGGGGCAGAGCACAGCCATTCAAGGAAGGCCACAGCAATTAACATCAAAATGGTGAAGGATTCAACCCCCAGTAGGCCTTGAGGCTCAGGATGAAGAGATTTAACTTCTAGCAGATCTTGAGCTTCATTATACACCCATTGTAAAGTAACATGGGAATAACACGCCCCAGCACCATGGCAGTCCCAAGGCTAGCCACAAACGGTCAAAGGGTGGGAAATGGCCAACTCCCTGGGAATCCCAGCCCCTTGCCTTAGGCTGGTCCTTCTACTTATTAGCATATGAAACCACCACAAGCCCCATGAAAACCAGCAACACAGCACTGCCTCGCGGTCACCCCTCTCTCCTCTTCGGAGAAGGCCCACACTCTGTCTGGGAGTGTGGTGCACCTACTTTTAATTTCTGGAGCACCCAGCCCCCCACACCTCGTGGCATTTCTCTCTTTCCTTAATGTAACTCTCTTCAATAAACTACATACTTTACCATCAGTGGCTTGCTCTTGAATTCTTTCCTGCATGAAGCCAAGGCCCCAACATCTACCAGGGCACATTCCAGGGGCTGAACCAAAGACTGGGACGCAGCCCTTCTCATGCACCACGTTTTTGTTTTTTTTTTTTCTTGTATCAACCGGACTGTGTTGTGAAGGGAGCTCTGAGGCTCCAGTGAAGGGAGCTCTGAGTCCCCAGTGAAGGGAGCTCTGAGGCCCCAGCTAAGGGACAGAAGCAGCCACCAGGGCTTGAATTGGCGGGCAGCCCCTCCCCATCCATGTGCCCTGGGGTCAGCCGGGTCTCTGTGGTTCCTGTTGTGCTGACTCCCCTGCCAGAGAGCGTTCTCCCTAGGCCTGTCCTCACAAAACCCTT
>NC_045731.1:6673680-6738129 GCF_009834535.1 Camelus ferus | reverse complement strand
CCTAAATAAGTTTTTGAGCGAAAATGCTTTTAGCTTTAAACCTACTCTAGAAATCATGCTGAGAAACCATGGTAAGTGCTTGAGGTGTAGACTTGCTGTTTACGTTAAATAAAGGAATGTGTCCCCACATGTACCATTTTGGGAACGGAATATGTGTTGCAGCCTCCTTCACTTAGGTTTTTGGAAACCCAGAGTTTCTGGCCACGGGGAAATAGGCTAGTTACATATTCAAAGGGGAGGCAAAAACTCCAGCGCGCTTTTCCATTGCAAACCGATTTTACTAGAGACCGGCTTTAAGAATCATGCTGAGAAAAGAGAGTAAGTGTTTCTACATGTCACTCTACCTTTTATGACGGATGTAACAAAGCCTCTCCACATGATCACTTCTGACATCTCAATCTGTGTGGAAGCTGTTGTAAAACTAGATTTTTGGGTACACAGAGCTTCTGTCTTATAGCATCTACACTAATTATATATGTAAAGGGAGGCACAATCTCCAAAACGGTTATCCACAGGAAACGGCTTTAACTTTGAAACCGGCATCAGGAAACATTCTGAGAAATCAGAGAATGTGTCTCTAGAAGTCCACTTGTATTTTATGCTGGATGACATAATGCCTCTATACATGCTAAATTTTTAGGTCTGTATGCGTATGGAAGCCACGTTTCCACTGGCTTGTTGGGAAACCAGAGATTTTGGCCAGGGGAAACTACACTGCTTTCATATATATGGCTATGTATTAGGACCAAATCGGTTTTCCAGTGCAAAAAACTTTTCTTGGAAACCGGCATTGAGAAACAAACAGAGAAACAGAGTAAGTGTTTCTGTATTAGTTAACTTAAATACTGGATGATAGAACGCCTCAGCACATGGTGAATTTCCACATCAGTATGTGTGTTGGAGAAGTACTTCACATAAATTCTTGGAAAAACAGAGCTACTGGTCTAGAGAAAATACATTACTTACATATCCCAGGGCAAGCACAACTGCAAAAACATTTTAAAGAGCAAACAAGATTTACATGAAAATCGACAGTTGAATCCTAACAGAGAAATCAGAGAAGGTGTTATTAAAATACACTCTACCTATTAACTGGATAAAAGAACGTCCCACCACATGATGAAATATGAAAGAAAAGTCTCTCCACATGTTAAGGTCTGAGAGATAAGTGTGTGTGAAAGCCGTACTTCACCAAGCTTGTTGGGAACACAAAGATTCACTTAAGGTGTAAACTACACCCCATACATATATATGGGGAGCTACTAGCTCCACCTCGGTGTTACAGTGAATAATGCAAGAACTTCAAATCGGCACAAGGAAACAGACTGAGAAACCAGAGTAAAAGTTTCTCCTGCAATCCGTTCCATTTGTGCTAGATGAACGAACGTCTCTCCACAAGCTCAGTTCTGAGAGATAAGTGTGTGTGAAAGCCGTGCTTCACCTAGATTGTTGGGAACACAAAGTTTATTTTCAGTTGCAAACACCAACCCATACATATATATGGGGTGGTACTAGCTCCAAATCGGTTTTACAGAGAAAACTGCAGGAACTTCAAACCGGAATTAGGAAACAAAATGAGAAACCAGAGTAAAAGTTTCTACTGCAACCCGTTCCCTTTTTGCTAGATGAATGAACGTCCCTCGACATGCTCAGTTTTGAGGGAGAAGTGTGTGTGAAAGCCGTCCTTCACCTAGCTTGTTGGGAACACAAAGTTTCTTTTCAGTTGCAAACTACACTCCATTCATATATATGGGGAAGTACTACCTACAACAGTATTTTAAGTGAAAACTGCAGGAACATCAAACCGGCACTAGGAAACAGACTGAGAAACCACAGTAAAAGTTTCAACTGCAAGCCGTTCTCTTTGTTCTACATGAACGAACGTCTCTACACATGCTCACATTTCAGAGGGAATTGTGTGTTAAAGCCTTCTTTCAACTAGCATGTTGGGAACTCAAAGTTTCTTTTCAGTTGCAAACTCCACTCCATACATATATATGGGGTGGTACTAGCTCCAAATCGGTTTTACAGTGAAAACTGCAGGAACTTCAACCCGGCTCAAGGAAAAAGACTGAGAAACCAGAGTAAAAGTTTCCCCTGAAACCCGTTCCCTTTGTGCTAGATGAACGAACGTCTATCCACAAGCTCAGTTCTAAGAGATAAGTGTGAGTGAAAGCCGTGCTTCACCTAGATTGTTGGGAAAACAAAGTTTATTTTCAGTTGCAAACTACAATCCATACATATATATGGGGAAGTACTAGCTCCAACAGTGTTTTACAATGAAAACTGCCGGAACATCAAAATGGCACTAGGAAATAGACTGAGAAACCAGAGTAAAAGTTTCTTCTGCAACCCGTTCCCTTGTACTACATGAACGAACGTCTCTCCACATGCTCAGTTATGAGACAGAAGTGTGTGTGAAAGCCGACATTCACATGGATTGTTGGGAAAACAAAGTTTCTTTTCAGTTGCAAATACCACTCCATAGATATATTTGGGGAAGTAGTAGCTCCAAATCGGTTTTACAGTGAAAATTGGAAGAACATATAACCTGCACTAGGAAACAGACTGAGAAACCAGAGTAAAAGTTTCCTCTGCAACCATTTCCCTTTGTGCTAGATGAACGAACGTCTCTCCACATGCTCATTTCTGAGAGATATGTGTGTGTGAAAACCGTCTTCTACTAGCTTGTTTGGAACACAAAGTTTCTTTTCAGTTGTAAACTCCAATCCTTACATATATATGGTGTGGTACTAGCTCCAACTCTGTTTTATATTGAAAACTGCAGGAACTTCAAACCGTCACTAGCAAAATGACTGAGAATCCAGAGTAAAATTTTCACCGTCAATTAGTTCCTTTATGCTAGATGAACGAACGTCTCTCCACATGCCCAGTTCTGAGAGATAAGTGTGTGTGAAATCCGTCCTTCAACAAGTTTGTTGGGAACAAATTGTTTCTTTTCAGTTGCAAACTACACTCCATACATATATATGCGGAGATACTAGCTCCAACTCAGTTTTACAGTGAAAACTGCAGGAACTTCAACCCGGCTCAAGGAAACAGACTGAGAAACCACAGTAAAAGTTTTTCCTGCAACCCGTTCCCTTTGTGCTAGGTGAACGATCGTCTCTCCACATGCTCAGTTCTGAGGGATAAGTGTGTGTGAAAACCGTCCTTTACCTTGCTTGTTGGGAACACAAAGTTTCTTTCCATTTGCAAAATATACTCCATACATATATACGGGGTTTTTCTAGCTCAAACTCGGTTTTAAAGTGAAAACTGAAGGATATTCATATCGGCACTAGGAAACAGACTGAGAAAACAATGTAAAAGTTTCTCCTGCAACCCGTCCCTTTGTGCTAAATTAACGATCGTCTCTCCACATGCTCAGTTCTGAGAGATAAGTGTGTGTGAAACCCGTTCTTCAACTAGCATGTTGGGAACACAAAGTTCCTTTTCAGTTGCCAACTCCACTCCATACATATATATGGGTATGTACTAGCTCCAAATCGGTTTTACAGTGAAAACTGCAGGAACTTCAACTGGCACTAGGATACAGACTTAGAAACCAGAATAAAAGTTTCTCTTGCAAACCGTTCCCTTTGTGCTAGATGAACGAACGTCTCTCCACATGCCCAGTTCTGAGAGATAATTGTGTGTGAAAGCCGTCCTTCACCTAGCTTGTTGGGAACACAAAGTTTCTTTTCAGATGCAAACTACTCTCCATAAATATATAGGGGAGGTAATTTCCAAAACTGTTTTACAGAGAAAACTGCAGTAACTTCAAACCGGCACTAGGAAGCAGAGTGAGAGATCAGAGTAAAATTTTCTCCTGCAACACGTTCCTTTTTTTCCTAGATGAACGAACGTATCTGCACATGCTGAGTTCTGAGAGATATGTGTGTGTGAAAGCCGTCCGTCACCTAGTTTTAGGGAACACATGTTTATTTTCAGTTGCAAACTCAATTCCATACATATATATGGGGAGGTAGAAGCACGAACTCGGTTTACAGTGAAAACTGCAGGAAATTCAAACCGGCACTAGGAAACAGACTGAGAAACTAGAGTAAAATTTTCTGCTGCAAACCGTTCCCTTTGTGCTAGATGAGTGAACGTCTCTCCACATGCTAAGTTCTGAGAAATATGTGTGTGTGAAAGCCGTCCTTCAGTCTAGCTTGTTGGGAACACAAAGTTTCTTTTCAGTTGCAAACACCACTCCATAAATATATATGGGGAGGTACAAGCTCCAAATCGGTTTTACAGTGAAAACTGCAGGAACTTCAAACCAGCACTAGGAAACAAACTGAGAATTCAGAGTAAAAGATTCTCCTGCAAACCGATCCCTTTGTGCTAGATGAAGGATCGTCTCTCCATATGCTCAGTTCTGAGACATAATTGTGTGTGAAACCCGTAGTTCAACTAGCTTCTTTTAATACAAAGTATCTTTTCTCTTGCAAACTCCACTCCATACATATATATTGGGAAGTACTAGCTCCAACTCGGTTATACAGTGAAAACTGCAAGAACTTAAAACCAGCAGTAGGAAAAAGACTGAGAAACAGGAGTAAAAGTTTCCCCTTCAACCCGTTCTTTTTGTGCTAGATGAACGAACGTCTCTCCACATGCTCAGTTCTGAGAGATAAGTGTGTGTGAAAGCCGTCCTTCACCTTGCTTGTTGGGAACACAAAGATTTCTTCCCATTTGCAAAATCCATTCCATACATATATACGGGGATTTACAAGCTCGAACTCGGTTTTAAAGTGAAAATTGCAGGATCTTCATACCGGCACTAGGAAACAGACTGAGATACCAGAGTAAAAGTTTCTACTGCAAACCGTTCCATTTGTGCCAGATGAAAGATCGTCTCTCCACATGCTAAGTTCTGAGAGATAATTGTGTTTGAAAGCCGTCCTTCACCTAGCTTGTTGGGAACACAAAGTTTCTTTTCAGTTGCCAAATCCTTTCCATACATATATATGGGGAGGTAATAGCTCCAACTCTATTTTACAGTGAAAACTGCAGGAAATTCAAACCGGCACTAGGAAACAGACTGAGAAAGCAGAGAAAAAAATTTCTCCTGCAAACTATTCCTTTAGTGCTAGATGAACGAACGTCTCTCCACATGCTCAGTTCTGAGAGATATGTGTGTGTGAAAGCCGTCCATCAACTAGCTTTTTGGGAACACAAGTTTATTTTCAGTTGCAAACTCCAATCCATATATATATATGGGGAGGTAGAAGCACGAACTCGGTTTACAGTAAAAAAAGCAGGAACTTAAAACCGTCACTTGGAAACAGACTTAGAAACCAGAGTAAAACTTTCTCCTGCAAACAGTTCCCTTTGTGCTAGATGAAAGAACGTCTCTCCACATGCTCAGTTCTGAGAGATATGTGTGTGTGAAAGCCGTCTTTCATCTAGCTTATTCGGAACACAAAGTTTCTTTTCAGTTGCAAACCCCACTCCATATATATATATGGGGAGGTACTAGCTCCAAATCGCTTTTAAAGTGAAAACTGCAGGAAATTCAACCAGGCATTAGGAAATACTGAGAATCCAGAAAAAAATTTTCTCCTGCAACCCGATCCCTTTGTGCTAGATGGAGGAGCGTCTCTCCATATGCTCAGTTCTGAGACATAATTGTGTGTGAAAGCCGTACTTCACATAGCTTGTTGGGAATACAAAGATTCTTCTCACTTGCAAACTCCACTCCATACATATATATGGGGAATTAATAGCTCCAAATCTATTTTACAGTGAAAACTGCAGGAACTTAAAACCGGCACTAGGAAAAAGACTGAGAAACAGGAGTAATAGTTTCTCCTTCTACACGTTCCTATTGTGCTAGATGAAAGAAAGTCTCTCCACAAGCCCAGTTCTGAGAGATAAGTGTGTGTGAAAGCCGTCCTTCACATAGCTTGTTGGGAACACAAAGTTTCTTTTCGGTTGCAAACTACAATCCATACATATATATGGAGTGTTACTAGCTCCAACTCTGTTTTAGAGTGAAAACTGCAGGAATTTAAACCTGCACTAAGAAACAGACATAGAATCCAGAGTAAAAGTTTCTCCTGCAACCCGTTCCCTTTGTGCTAGATGAACGAACGTCTCTCCACGTGCTCAGTTCTGAGAGATAAGTGTGTGTCAAGTCCGTACTTCACCTAGCATCTTGGGAACACAAAGTTTCTTTTCAGTTGCAAATTCCAATCTATACATATATATGGGGTGTTACTAGTTCCACCTTGGTTTTACAGTGAAAACTGCAAAACTTCATACTGGCACTAGGAAACAGACTGAAAAAACCAGAGTAAAATTTTCTACTGCAACACGTTCCTTTTGTGCTAGATGAACGAACGTCTCTCCTCATGCTGAATTATGAAAGATATGCGTGTTTGAAATCCGTCTTCACCTAGCTTGTTGGGAATCAAAGTTTCATTTCAGATGCAAACTGCACTCCATATATGTATATGGGGAGGTAAGCTCCAAAAATGTTTTACAGTGAAAACTGCAGGAACTTCAAACCGGCACTAGGAAACAGACTGAGAAACCAGAGTAAAAGTTTCTCCTGCAACACTTTCCATTTGTGCTAGATGAACGAACGTCTCTACACATGCTCAGTTCTGAGAGATAAGTGTGTATGAAAGCCGTCCTTCACCTTGCTTGTTTGAAACACAATGTTTCTTTCAAGTTGCAAAATCCATTCCATACATATATACAGGGATTTACTTGCTCCAAATCTGTTTTAAAGTGAAAACTGCAGGATCTTCATACCGGCACTAGGAAACAGACTGAGAAACCAGTGTAAAAGTTTCTCCTGCAAACCTTTCCATTTGTGCTAGATGAACGATCGTCTCTCCATATGCTCAGTTCTGAGAGATAAGTGTGTGTGAACGCCGTCCTTCACCTAGCTTGTTGGGTACACAAAGTTTCTTTTCATTTGCCAAACTCCACTCCATACATATATATGGGGAGGTACTAGCTCGAACTCGGTATTACAGTGAAAACTGCAGGAAATTCAAACCGGCACTAGTAAACAGACTGAGAAAACAGAGTAAAATTTTCTTCTGCAAACCATTCCGTTTGTGCTAGATGAACGAAAGTCTCTCCACATGCTCAGTTTTGAGAGATAAGTGTGTGTGAAAACGTCTTTCACTTAGCTTGTTGGGAACACAAAGAATCTTTTCAGTAGCAAAATTCACTCCATATAAATATATGGGGAGTTACTAGCTCCAACTCTTTTTTACAGAGAAAACTGCATTATATTCAAACCGCCACTAGTAAACAGACTGAGGAACCAGAGTAAAAGTTTCTCCTTCCACCCGTTCCTTTTGTGCTAGATGAACGAACGTCTCTCCGCATGCTCAGTTCTGAGAGATATGTGTGTGTGAAAGCCGTCCTTAACCTAGCTTTTAGGGAATACAATTTTATTTTCAGTTGCAAACACCAATACATACATATATATGGCGAGGAAGAAGCACGAACTCGGTTTAAAGTGAAAACTGCAGGAACTTCAAACCGGCATTAGGAAACATACTGAGAATCTAGAGTAAAAGTTTCTCCTGCAAACCGTTCATTTTGTGCTAGATGAACGATCATCTCTCCACAAGCTCAGTTCTGAGAGATAAGTGTGTTTGAAAGCAGTCTTCACCTAGCTTGTTGGGAATCAAAGTTTGTTTTCAGATGCAAACTACACTCCATAAATATAAATGGGGAGGTAAACCACAAAACTGTTTTACAGTGAAAACTGCAGGTACTTCAACCCGGCACTAGGAAACAGACTGAGAATCTAGAGTAAAAGTTTCTCCTGCAACAAGTTCCTTTTGTGCTAGATGAACGAACGTCTCTCCACATGCTGATTTCTGAGGGATATGTGTGTATCAAAGCCGTCCTTCACCTAGCTTTTCGGGAACACAAGTATATTTTCAGTTGCAAAATCCAATCCATAAATATATATGGGGAGGATTTAGCTCCAAATCGGTTTTACAGTGAAAACTGCAGGAAATTAAAAACCGGCATTATTAAACAGACAGAGAATCAGGGATAAAATTTCTCCTGCAACCCGATCGCTTTGTGCTAGATGAAGGAGCGTCTCTCCATTTGCTCAGTTCTGAGACATAATTGTGTGTGAAAGCCGTACTTCACCTAGCTTGTTGTGAATACAAAGTTTCTTTTCACTTGCAAACTCCTCTCCATAAATTCATATGGGGAAATAATAGCTCCAACTCGGTTTTAAAGTGAAAAGTGCAGGAACTTATAACCGGCATTAGGAAAAAGACTGAGAAATAGGAGTAAACGTTTCTCCTTCAACCCGTTCATTTTTTGCTAGATGAACGAACGTCTCTCCACATGCTCAGTTTTGAGAAATAATTGTGTGTGAAAGGCGTCCTTCACCTTGCTTGTTTGGAACACAAAGTTTCTTTCAAGTTGTAAAATCCATTCCATACATATATACGGGGATTTACTATCTCCAACTCGGTTTTAAATTGAAAATTCCAGGATCTTCATACCAGCAATAGGAAACAGACTGAGAAACCAGAGTAAAAGATTTTTCTGCAACCCTTTCACTTTGTGCTATATGAACGAACACTCTCAACATGCTCATTTCTGAGAGATAATTGTGTGTGAAAGCCGTATTTCACTTAGCTTTTTGGGAGCACAATGTTTCTTTTCAGTTGCAAACTATACTCGATACATATATATTGGGAAGTACAAGCTCCAACTCGGTTTTACTGTGAAAACTGCAGGAAATTCAAACCGGCACTAGGAAACAGACTGAGAAACCACAGTAAAAGTTTTTCATGCAAACATTTCCCTTTGTGCTAGATGAACGAACGTCTCTCCACATGCCTAGTTCTGGGAGATATATGTGTGTGAAAGTCGTCCTTCACTTAGCTTGTTGTTAACACAAATTTTCTTTTCGGTTACAAACTCCAATCCATACATATATATGGGTAGGTACTAGCTCCAACTCGGTTTTACAGTGAAAACTGCAGGATCTTCAAACCGGCATTAGGAAACATACTGAGAATCTAGAGTAACAGTTTCTCCTGCAACCCGTTCCCTTTGTGCTAGATGAACGAACATCTCTTCACATGCTCAGTTCTGAGAGATAAGTGTGTTTGAAAGCAGTGTTCACCTAGCTTGTTGGGAATCAAAATTCCTTTTTAGATGCCAACTACACACCATAAATATAAATGGGGAGGTAAAATCCAAAACTGTTTAGAGTGAAAACTGCAGGAACTTCAAACCAGCACAAGGAAACAGACTGAGAAAACAGAGTAAAAGTTTCTCCTCCAAAAAGTTCCTTTTCTGCTAGATGAAAGAAACTCTCTCCACATGCTGAGTTCTGAGGGATATGTGTGTGTCAAAGCCGTCCATCACTTAGCTTTTTGGGAACACAGGTTTATTTTCAGTTGCAAACTCCAATCCATATAAATATATGGGGAGGTAGAAGCACAAAATCGGTTTACAGTTAAAACTGCAGGAACTTAAAACCGGCACTTGGAAACAGACTTAGAAACCAGAGTAAAAGTTTCTCCTTCAACCCGTTCCCTTTGTGCTATATGAACGAACGTCTCTCCACATGCTCAGTTGTGAGAGATAAGTGTGTGTGAAAACCGCCCTTCATCTAGCTTGTTGGGAACACAAAGTTTCTTTTCAGTTGCAAACCCCATTCCAGAAATATATATGGGGAGGTTCTAGCTGCAAATCGGTTTTACAGTGTAAACTGCAGGAAATTAAAAACTGGCATTATTAAACACACTGAGAATCCAGAGTAATATTTTCTCCTGCAACCCGATCCATTTTTGCTAGATGAAGGAGCGTCTCTCCATATGCTCAGTTCTGAGACATAATTGTGTGTGAAAGCCGTCCTTCACCTAGCTTTTTGGGAACACAATGTTTCTTTTCAGTTGCCAACTATAATCCATACATATATATGGGGAAGTACTAGCTCCAAATGATTTTTACAGTGAAAACTGCAGGAAATTCAAACCGGCACTAGGAAACAGACTGAGAAACCAGAGTAAAAGTTTCACATTCAACTCGTTCCCTTTGTGCTAGATGAACAAACGTCCCTCCACATGCTCAGTTCTTAGAGATAACTGTGTGTGAAATCCGTCCTTCAACTAGTTTGTTGGGAACAAAATGTTTCTTTTCAGTTGCAAACAACACTCCATATATATATATGCTTAGATATTAGCTCCAACTTGATTTTACAGTGAAAAATGCAGGAACTTCAACCCGGCACTAGGAAACAAGCTTAGAAACCAGAGTAAAAATTTTCCCTGCAACCCATTCCCTTTGTGCTAGATGAACGATCGTCTCTACACATGCTCATTTCTGAGAGTTAAGTGTGTGTGAAATCCGTCTTTCACCTAGCTTGTTTGGAACACAAAATTTCTTTTAAGTTGCAAACACCAATCCATACTTATATATGGAGAGGTACTAGCTCCAAATCGGTTTTACAGTGGAAACTGCAGTAACTTCAAACCGGCACTAGGAAACAGACTGAGAATCCAGAGTAATAGTTTCTTCTGCAACCCGATTACTTTGTGCTACATGAAGGAGCGTCTCACCATATGCTCATTTCTGAGACATAATTGTGTGTGAAAGCCATACTTCAACTAGCTTGTTGGGAATACAAAGTTTCTTTTTACTTGCAAACTCCAATCCATACATATATATGGGGAAATACTAGCTCCAATTCGGTTTTACAGTGAAAACTGCAGGAATTTAAAACCGGCACTAAGAAAAAGACTGAGAAGAAAAGTAAAATTTCCTCCTGCAAACCGTTCCGTTTGTGCTAGATGAACGAACGTCTCTCCACATGCTCAGTTTGAGTGATAACTATGTGTGAAAACCGACTTTCACTTAGCTTGTAGGGAACACAAAATATCATTTCAGTTGCAAATACCACTCCATACATATAAATGGGGAGGTACAAGCTCCAACTCGGTTTTACAGTGAAAACTGCAGGAACTTCAAACCGGCACTTGGAAACAGACTGAGAAACCAGAGTAAAAGTTTCTCCTGCAACCAGTTCCCTTTGTGCTAGATGAACGAAAGTCTCTATACATGCTCAGTTCTGAGATATAAGTGAGTGTGAAAGCCGTACTTCCACTAGTTTGTTGGGAACAAAATGTTTCTGTTCAGTTGCAAACGACACACCAAACATATATATGAGAAATACTAGCTCAAACTCGGTTTCACATTGAAAAATGCAGGAAATTCAAACCGGCACTAAGATACAGACTGAGTAACCGGAAAAAAAGTTTCTAATGCAACCCGTACACTTTGTGCTAGATGAACGAAATTCTCTCCTCATGCCCAGTTCTGAGAGATATGTGTGTGTGAAAGCCATCCTTCAACTTGCTTGTTGGGAACACAAAGATTCTTTTCAGTTGCAAACTCCAATCCATATATATATTAGGGGGGGTACTAGCTACAACTCTGGTTTACAGTGAAAACTGCAGGAACTTCAAACCGGCACTAGGAAACAGACTGAGAAACCAGAGAAAAATTTTCTCCTGCAAACCTTTCCCTTTGGGCTAGATGAACGAACGTCTCTCCACATGTTCAGTTCTGAGAGATAAGTCAGTGTGAAAGCCGTCCTTCAACTAGCTTGTTGGGAACACAAAGTTTCTTTTCAGTTGCAAACCCCACTGCATATATATATATGGGGAGGTACAAGCTTCAACTCGGGTTTACAGTGAAAACTGCAGTAACATCAAACCAGCACTAGGAAACAGACTGAGAATCCAGAGTAAAAATTTCCCAGCAAACTTTTCCATTTTTGCTGGATGAACGAAAGTCTCTCCATATGATCAGTTCTGAGACATACGTGTGTGTGAAAGCCGTCCATCAACTAGCTTGTTGGGAACACAAAGTTTCTTTTCAGGAGCAAATTCCACTCCATATATATACATGGGGAGGTTCAAGATCCAAATCTGTTTTATACTTAAAACTGCAGGAACTTCAATGCGGCACTAGGAAAACAGATTGAGAAACCAGAGTAAAACATTCTCCTGCAACCAATTCCCATTGTGCTAAATGAACGAATGTCTCTGCACATGCTCAGTTCTGTGAGATTAGTGTGTGTGAAAGCTGCCCTTCGCCTAGCTTGTTGGGAACACAAAGTTCCTTTTCACTTGCAAACTCCACTCCATACATATATATGGGGAGGTACTAGCTCCAACTTTGTTTTACAGTGAAAACTGCAGGAACTTCAATATTGCACTAGGAAACAGACTGAGAAACCAGAGTAAAAATTTCTCCTGCAAACCGTACCATTTGTGCTAGATGAACGAATGTCTCTCCACATGCAATTTTCTGAGACATAACTGTGTGTGAAAGCCGTCCTTCACCTAGCATGTTCGGAACACAAAGTTTCTTTTCAGTTGCAATTTCCACTATGTACATATACATGGGGAGGTACAAGCTCCAATTCTTTTTTACAGTGAAAACTGCAGGAACTTCAAACCTGCACAAGGAAACAGACTGAGAAACCAGTGTAAAAGATTCTTCTGCAACCCTTTCAATTTGTGCTATATGAACGAAAGTCTCGTCACATGCTCAGTTCTGAGAGATAAATGTGTGTGAAAATCGTCCTTCACCTAGCTTTATGGGAACACAAAGATATTTTTCGGTTGCAAACTAAACTCCATATATATATATGGGGAGGTACCAGCACCAACTAGGTTTTACACTGAAAACTGCAGGAATTTCAAACCAGCACTAGGAAACAGACTGAGAAACCAGAGTAAAATTTCTCCTGCAAACTTTTCCCTTTGTGCTAGATGAACGAACGTCTCTCCACATGCTCAATTCTGAGAGATATGTGTGTGTGAAAACCGTCTTTCACCTAGCTTGTTGGGAAAACAAAGTTTCTTTTCAGTTGCAAACACCACACCATAAAAATACATGGGGAGGTTTTAGCTCCAACCCTGTTTTACAGTGAGAAATGCAGGAACTTCAACCCGGCACTAGGTAACAGACTGAGAAACCAGTCAAAAATTTTCTCCTGCAGCCCGTTCACTTTGTTCTAGATGAACGAAATTCTCTCTTCATGCTCAGTTCTGAGAGATATGTGTTTGTGAAAGCCGTCCTTCACCTAGATTGTTGGGATCACAAAGCCTCTTTTCAGTTGCAAACTCCACTCCATACATATATATGGGGAATGTCAAGCTCCAACTCGGTTTTACACTGAAAAATGTAGGAACTTCAAACCGGCACTAGGAAACAGACAGTGAAACCAGTCAAATATTATCTCCTGCAACCCGTTCCCTTTGTGCTACATGAACGAACGTCTCTCCAAATGCTCATTTCTGAGAAACAAGTGTGTGTTATAGCCGTCTTCACCTAGCTTGTTGGGAAACAAAGTTAATATTCAGATGCAAATTACTCTCAATAAATATATATGGGGATGTAAGCACCAACTCGGTTTTAAAGTGAAAACTGCAGAAAATTCAAACCGGCCCTATGAATCAGACTGAGAATCCAGAGTAAATGTTTCTTCTGCAACACGTTCCCTTTGTACTAGACGAACGAACGTCTCTCCATATGCTCAGTTCTGTGACATATGTGTGTGTGGAAGCCGTGCTTCCCCTAGCATGTTGGGAACTCAAAGTTTCTCTTCACTTGCAAATACCACGCCATACATATACATGGGGAAGTTCTAGCTCCAAATCTATATTACAGTGAAAACTGCAGGAACTTCAACCCGGCACTAGGAAACAGACTGAGAAACCAGAGTAAAAGTTTCTCCTGCAACCCGTTTCCCTTGTGCTAGATGAACGAACGTCACTCCACATGCTCAGTTCTGAGAAATAAGTGTGTGGGAATGCTGTCCTTCACCAAGCTTGTAGGGAACACAAAGTTTCTTTTCATTTGCAAACTACACTCCATATATATATATGGGGAGGTACTAGCACCAACTAGATTTTACAGTGAAAACTGCAGGAACTTAAAACCGGCACTAGGAAACAGACTGAGAAACCATAGTTTAAGTTACCGCTGCAACCCTTTCCCTTTGTGCTTGATGAACGACCGTCTCTCCACATGCACAGTTCTGAGAGAAAAATGTGTGTGAAAGCCGTACTTCACCTAGCTTGTAGGGAACACAAAGTTTCTTTTCATTTTTAAACTCCATTCCATACATATATATGGGGAGGTATTAGCTACAAATCAATTTTACAGTGAAAACTGCAGGAACTTCAAAACGGCACTAGGAAACAGTCTGATAAAATAGAGTAAATGCTTCCCCTGCAACCCGTGCCCTTTGTGCTAGATGAATGAACGTCTCTACACATGCTCAGTTCTGAGAGATAATTGTGTGTCAAAGCCGCCCTTCAATTAGCTTGTTGGGACAACAAATTTTCTTTCAAGTTGCAAACTCCACTCCATATATATATATGGGGAGGAACTAGCAGCAACTAATTTTTATAGTGAAAACTGCAGGAACTTCAATCCGGCACTAGGAAACAGAGTGAGAAACCAGAGTAAATGTTTCCCGGCAACCCTTTCCCTTTGTGCTAGATGAAGGAATGTCTCTCCACATGCTCAATTCTGAGAAATAAGTGGGTGTGAAAGCCGTCCTTCAACAAGCTTGATGGGAACACAAGTTTCTTTTCAGTTGCAAACTCCACTCCATACATACATATGGGGAGGTACTAGCTCCAACTCTGTTTTACAGTGAAAATTGCAGGATCTTGAAACCGGCACTAGGAAACAGACTGAGAATCCAGAGTAAAAGTTTCTCCTGCAAACCGTTCCCTTTTTACTAGATGAACGAATATCTCACCATATGCTCAGTTCTGTGACATAAGTGTGTGTGAAAACCGTGCTTCACCTATCTTGTTGGGAACACAAAGTCTTTTTTCAGTTGCAAACTCCACTCCATACATATATATGGGGAGGTACTAGCAGCAACTATTTTTTACAGTGAAAACTGCAGGAACTTCAATCCGGCACTAGGAAACAGAGTGAGAAACCAGAGTAAAACTTTCTCCTGCAACTCGTTCCGTTTGTACTAGATGAACGAAAGTGTCTCCACATGCTCAGTTCTGAGAAATAAGTGTGTGTGAAAGCAGTCCTTCAACTTGCTTTTAGGGAACACAAAGTTTCTTTTCAGTAGCAAACTACACTCCATATATATATGGGAGGTACCAACACCAACTAGTTTTTACAGTGAAAACTGCAGGAACTTAAAACCGGCACTAGGAAACAGACTGAGAAACCATAGTTAAAGTTTCGGCTGCAAACCATTCCCTTTGGGCTAGATGAACGAACGTCTCTCCACATGCTCAGTTCTGAGAGAAAAGTGTGTGTGAAAGCTGTCCTTCACATAGCTTTTTGGGAACACATAGATTCTTTTCAGTTGCAAACTACACTCCATATATATATATGGGGAGGTACTAGCACCAACTAGATTTTACACTGAAAACTGCAGGAATTTCAAACCAGCACTAGGAAACAGACTGAGAAACCAGAGTAAAAATTTCTCCTGTAAACCTTTCCCTTTGTGCTAGATGAACGAAAGTCTCTCCACATGCTCAATTCTGAGAGATATGTGTGTGTGAAACCCGTCATTCACATAGCTTGTTGGGAACACGAAGTTTCTTTTCAGTAGCAAATCCCACTCCATATATATACATGGGGAGGATGTAGCTCCAACTCTGTTTTACAGTGAAAACTGTAGGAACTTCAACCCGGCACTAGGTAACACACTGAGAAACCAGTGAAAAATTTTCTCCTGCAACCCGTTCACTTTGTGCTAGTTGAACGAACGTATCTCCACATGCTCAGTTCTGAAAAAAAAGTGTGTGTGAACGCCATCTTAACCTAGCTTGTTGGGAATCAAAGTTAGTTTTCAGATGCAAACTACTCTCCATAAATACATATGGGGACTTAAGTTCCAACTCGGTTTTAAAGTGAAAACTGCAGAAAATTCAAACCGGCTCTAGCAAACAGAGTGAGAATCCAGAGTCAAATTTCTCCTGCAACCCTTTCCCTTTGTACTAAATGAACGAAAATCTCTCCATATGCTCACTTCTGTGACATAAGTGTGTGTGAAAGCCGTGCTTCCCCTAGCATGTTGGGAACTCAAAGATTCTTTTCATTTGCAAATTACACTCCATACATATACATGGGGATGTTCTAGCTCCAAATCTGTATTACAGTGAAAACTGCAGGATCTTCAACCCGGCACTAGGAAACAGACTGAGAAACCAGAGTAAAAGTTTCTCCTGCAACCCGTTTCCCTTGTGCTAGATGAACGAACGTCTCTCCACATGCTCAGTTTTGAGAGATAAGTGTGCGTGAAAGCCGTACTTCACCTAGCTTGTTGGGAACACAATGTTTCTTTCCAGTTGCAAACTCCGCTCCATACATATATATGGGGAGGGACTAGTTCCAATTTTGTTTTATATTGAAAAATGTAGGAACTTCAGACGGGCAGTAGGAAACAGACTGAGAAACCAGAGTAATACTTACTTCTGCAATATTTTCAATTTGTGCTATATGAAAGAAAGTCTCCCCACATGATCAGTTCAGAGAAATAAGTGTGTGTGAAAGCCGTCCTTCACCTAGTTTCTTGGGAACACAAAGATTCTTTTCCTTTGCAAACACCAATCCATACATATATATGGGGAGGTACTACCTCCAACTCGGTTTTACAGTGAAAACTGAAGGAACTTCAGACCGGCACTAAGAAACAGACTGAGAAACCAGAGAAAAAGGTTCTTCTGCAACCCTTACAATTTGTGCTATATGAACGAACGTCTCTCCACATGCTCAGTTCTGAGATATGTGTGTGTGAAAACCGTCCTTCACCTAGCTTTTTGGGAATACAAAGATTCTTTTCAGTAGCCAACTCCACTCCATACATATATATGGGGAAGTACAAACTCCAAATAGGCTTTACATTGAAAACTGCAGGAACTTCAAACCGGCACCAGGAAACAGACTGAGAAACCAGAGTAAATGTTTCTCCTGCAACCCATGCCTTTTGTGCTAGATGAACGAACATTTCTCCACATGCTCAGTTCTGAGATAGGTGTGTGTGAAAACCGTCCTTCAACTAGCTTTTTGGGAACACAAAGTTTCTTTTCAGTTGCCAACTACACTCCATTTAAATATATGGGAGGAACCAGCACTAACTAGTTTTTACAGTGAAAACTGCAGGAACATAATCTGGCACTAGTAAACAGACTTAGAAACCATAGTTAAAGTTACCGCAGCAAACAGTTCCCTTTGTGCTAAATGAACGAACCTCTCTCCACATGCTCAGTTCTGAGACAAAATTGTGTGTGAAAGCCGTCCTTCACCTAGCTTGTTGGGAACACAAAGTTTTTATTCTGCTGCAAATTACAATCCATACATATATATGGGAGGATGTAGCTCCAACTCTGTTTTACAGTGAAAACTGTAGGAACTTCAACCCGGCACTAGGTAACACACTGAGAAACCAGTCAAAAATTTTCTCCTGCAACCCGTTCACTATGTGCTAGATGAACGAACGTATCTCCACATGCTCAGTTCTGAGAAAAAATTGTGTGTGAACGCCATCTTAACCTAGCTTGTTGGGAATCAAAGTTATTTTTCAGATGCAAACTACGCTCCATAAATATATATGGGGACGTAAGCTCCAACTCGGTTTTAAAGTGAAAACTGCAGAAAATTCAAACCGGCACTAGGAAACAGACTGAGAATCCAGAGTAAAATTTCTCCTGCAACCCTTTCCCATTGTACTAGTTGAATGAAAGTCTCTCCATATGCTCAGTTGTGTGACATACGATTGTGTGAAAGCCGTGCTTCCCCTGGCATGTTGGGAACTCAAAGTTTCTTTTCAGTTGCAAATTCCACTCCATACATATACATGGGGAGGATCTAGCTCCAACTCTGTTTTACAGTGAAAACTGCAGGAACTTCAACCCGGCACTAGGAAACAGACTGAGAAACTAGAGTAAAAGTTTCTCCTGCAACCCGTGCCATTTGTGCTAGATGAACGAACGTCTCTCCACATGCACATTTCTGAGAGATATATGTGTGTGAAAGCCGCCCTTCAATAAGCTTGGTGGGAACACAAAGTTTCTTTTCATTTGAAAACTCCACTCCATACATTTATATTGGGAGGTTCTAGCAGCAACTAGTTTTTACAGTGAAAACTGCAGGAACTTCAATCCGGCACTAGGAAACAGAGTGAGAAACCAGAGTAAAACTTTCTCCTGCAACTCGTTCCGTTTGTGCTAGATGAACGAACGTCTCTCCACATGCTCAGTTCTGAGAGATATGTGTGTGTGAAAGCCGTCCTTCACTAAGCTTGTTGGGAACACAAATTTTCTTTTCAGTTGCAAACTCCAAACCATACATATATACGGGGTGGTACTAGCTCCAACTCGGTTTTACTGTGAAAACTGCAGGAACATCAAACCGGCACTAGGAAACAGACTGAGAATCCAGAGTAAAAGTTTCTCCTACAAACCGTTTCCTTTGTACTTGATGAACGAAAGTCTCACCATATGCTCATTTCTGTGACCTAAGTGTGTGTGTAAACCGTGCTTCACCTAGCTTGTTGGGAACAGGAAGTTTCTTTTAATTTGCAAACTCCAATCCATACATATATATGGGAAGGTACTAGCTCCAACTATGTTTTACAGTGAAAACTGAAGGAACTTCAAACCGGCACTAGGAAACAGACAGAGAATCCAGAGTAAATGTTCCTCCTGCAACCCGTGCCATTTGAGCTAGATGAACGAACGTCTCACCACATACTAAGTTCTGAGAGATAAGAGTGTGTGAAAGCCGCCCTTCAATTATTTTTTGGGAACACAAAGTTTCTTTTCAGTTTCAAATTCCACTCCATACGTATATATGGGGAGGTACTAGCAGCAACTAGTTTTTACAGTGAAAACTGCAGGAACTTCAATCCGGCACTAGGAAACAGAGTGAGAATCCAGAGTAAAACTTTCTCCTGCAACCCGTTCCGTTCATGCTAGTTGAACGAATGTCTCTCCACATGCTCAGTTCTGAGAGATAAGTGTGTGTGAAAGCCGTCCTTCACCAAGCTTGTTGGGAACACAAAGTTTATTTCATTTGCTAACCCCAATCCATATATATATATATGGGGAGGTACCAGATCCAACTATGTTTTACAGTGAAAACTGAAGGAAATTCAAACATGCACTAGGAAACAGACTGAGAAACCAAAGTAAAAGTTTCTCCTGCAACCCATTCCATTTGTGCTAGATGAAGGAACGTCTCTCCTCATGCTCAGTTCTAAGAGATATGTGTCTGTGAAAGCCGTCCTTCATCTAGCTTTTTGGGAACACAAAGTTCCTTTTCAGTTGCAAACTCCACTCCATACATATATATATATGGAGGAACTAGTTCCAAATCAGTATTACAGTGAAAACTGCAGGAACTTCAATCCGGCACTTGGAAACAGAGTGAGAAACCAGAGTAATACTTTCTTCTGCAACCCGTTCCGTTTGTGCTAGATGAACGAAAATCTCTCCACGTGATCATTTCTGAGAGATAAGTGTGTGTGAATGGCGTCCTTCACCAAGCTTGTTGGGAACACAAAGTTTCTTTTAGGATGCAAACTCCATTCCATACATATATATGGGGTGGTACTAGCTCCAACTCAATTTTACAGTGAAAACTGAAGGAAATTCAAACATGCACTAGGAAACAGACTGAGAACCAGAGTAAAAGTTTCTACAGCAATCCGTCCCATTTGTGCTAGATGAAGGAACGTCTCTGCACATGCTCTGTTCTGAGAAATAGGTGTGTGTGAAAGCCGTCTTTCAAATAGCTTGTTGGGAATACAAAGTTTCTTTTCAGTAGCAAACTTCACTCCATACATATATATGGGGAGGTAATAACTCCAACTCGGTTTTACAGTGAAAACTGCAGGAAGTTCAAACCGGCACCAGGAAACAGACTGAGAAACCAGAGTAAATGTTTCTCCTTCAAACCGTTCAATTTGGCTAGATGAAAGAATGTCTCTCCACATGCTAGGTTCTGAGAGATAAGTGTGTATTACAGCCGTCCTTCACCTATTTTGTTGGGAACACAAAGATTCTTTTCCTTAGCAAACACCAATCCATACATATATATGGGGAGGTACTAGCTCCAACACGGTTTTACTGTGAAAACTGCAGGAACTTCAACCCGGCACTAGGAAAAAGACTGAGAATCCAGAGTAAAAGTTTCTCCTGCCAACCGTTCCCTTTGTACTAGATGAACGATAGTCTCTAAATATGATCAGTTCTGTGACATAAGTGTGTGTGAAAACCGTGCTTAACCTAGCTTGTTGGGAACAGAAATTTTCTTTTCATTTGCAAACTCCACTCCATACATATATATGGGAAGGTACTAACTCCAACTCTGTTTTACAGTGAAAACTGAAGGAAATTCAAACCGGCAATAGGAAACAGACTGAGATACCAGAGTAAAAGATTCTACTTTAACCCTTTCAATTTGTGTTATATGAAAGAACGTCTCTTCACATGCTCAGTTCTGAGATAGCTGTGTATGAATACCGTCCTTCACCTAACTTTTTGGAACACAAATTTTCTTTTCAGTTGCAAACTTCACTCCATATATATATATATGGGAGGTACCAGCACCAACTAGATTTTACAGTGAAAACTGCAGTATCTCAAACCGGCACTAGGAAAGAGACTGAGAAACCATAGTTAAAGTTACCGCTGCAAATCTTTCACTTTGTGCTAGATGAACGAAAGTCTCTCCACATGCTCAGTTGTGTGAGAAAATTTTGTGTGAAAGCCATTCTTCACCTAGCTTGTTGGGAACACAAAGTTTCTTTTCAGTTGCAAATTCCACTCCATACTTATACATGGAGTGGATCTAGCTCCAACTCTGTTTTACAGTGAAAACTGCAGGAATTTCAACCCGGCACTAGGAAAAAGACTGAGAAGCTAGAGTAAAATTTCCTTCTGCAACCCGTGCCCTTTGAGCTAGATGAAAGAACGTCTCACCACATCCTCAGTTCTGAGAGATAAGTGTGTGTGAATGATGCCCTTCAATTAGTTTGTTGGGAACACAATGTTTCTTTTCTGTTGCAAATTCCACTCCATACATATATATGGATAGGTACTAGCAGCAACTAGTTTTTACAGTGAAAACTGCAGGAACTTCAATCCGGCACTAGGAAACAGACTGAGAAACCAGAGAAAAACATTCTCCTGCAACCCGTTCCGTTTGTGCTAGATGAACGAACGTCTCTCCACATGCTCATTTCTAAGAGATATGTGTCTGTGAAAGCCGTCCTTCATCTAGCTTTTTGGGAACACAAAGTTTCATTTCAGTTGCAAACTCCACTCCATACATATATATGGGGAGGAACTAGCTCCAACTCATTTTTACAGTGAAAACTGAAGGAACTTCAAACCGGCACTAGGAAACACACTGAGAAATCATAGAAAAAGATTCTTCTGCAACCATTTCAATTTGTGCTATATGAAAGGACGTCACTCCAAATGCTCAGTTCTGAGATAGGTGTGTGTGAAAGCCGTTCTTCATCTAGATTTTTGGGAACACAAATTTTCTTTTCAGTTGCAAACTACCTCCATATATATATATGGGAGGTACCAGCACCAACTAGTTTTTACAGTGAAAACTGCAGGAACTTAAAACCGGCACTAGGAAACAGACTGAGAATCCAGAGTAAAAGTTTCTCCTGCCAACCGTTCCCTTTGTACAAGATGAACGAAAGTCTCTCCATATGATCAGTTCTGTGACATAAGTGTGTGTGAAAACCGTGCTTAACTTTGCTTGTTGGGAACAGAAAGTTTCTTTTCATTTGCAAACTCCTCTCCATACATATATATGGGAAGGTACAAGCTCCAACACTGTTTTACAGTGAAAACTGAAGGAACTTCAAACCGGCACTAGGAAACCGACTGAGAATCCAGAGTTAAAGTTACCGCTGCATCCTATTCAATTTTTGCTAGATGAATGAACGTCTCTCCACATGCTCAGTTCTGAGAGATAAGTGTGTGTGAAAGCCGCCCTTCAATTAGCTTGTTGGGAACACAAAGTTTCTTTTCAGGAGCAAATTCCACTCCATATATATATATGGGGAGGTTCTAGCAGCAACAATTTTTTACAGTGAAAACTGCATGAACTTCAATCCGGCACTAGGAAACACAGTGAGAAACCAGATAAAATCTTTCTCCTGCAACCCGCTCCGTTTGTGCTAGATGAACGAACGTCTCTCCACGTGCTAAGGTCTTAGAGATAAGTGTGTGTGAATGCCGTCCTTCACAAAGCTTGTTGGGAACACAAAGTTTCTTTTCAGTTGCAAACCCCAATCCATACATATATATGGGGAGGTTCTAGCTCCAACTCTGTTTTAGAGAGAAAACTGAAGGAAATTCAAACATGCACTAGGAAACAGACTGAGAAACCAGAGTAAATATTTACCTGCCATCCGTAACTTTTTGCTAGATGAAAGAACGTCTCTCCACATGCTCAGTTCTGAGAAAGTTGTGTGTGAAAACCGTCCTTCACCTAGTTTTTGGGAACACAAATTTGCTTTTCAGTTGCAAACTACACTATATATATATATATGGGGAGGTACTAGCAGCTACCAATTTTTACAGTGAAAACTGCAGGAACTTCAATCCGGCACTAGGAAACAGAGTGAAATCCCAGAGTAAAACTTTCTCCTGCAACCTGTTTCGTTTGTGCTAGATGAACCAACGTCTCTCCACAGGCTCAGCTCTGAGATATAAGTGTGTGTGAAAGCATTCCTTCAACAAACTTTTTAGGAAAATAAATTTCTTTTCAGTTGCAAACCCCAATCCATACATATATATGGGGAGGTACAAGCTCCAACTCGGTTTTACAGTGAAAACTGCAGGAACTTCAAACTGGCACCAGGAAACAGACTGAGAAACCAGAGTAAATGTTTCTCCTGCAACACGTTCACTTTGTGCTAGATGAACGAATGTCTCTCCACATGCTAGGTTCTGAGAGATAAGTGTGTGTGAAAGCCGTCCTTCACCAAGTTTGTTGGGAACACAAAGATTCTTTTCCTTTGCCAACACCAATCCATACATATATATGGGGAGGTTCTAGCTCCAACTCGATTTTACTGTGAAAACTGCAGGAACTTCAAACAGGCACTAGGAAAGAGACTGAGAATCCAGAGTAAAAGTTTCTCCTGCCAACCGTTCCCTTTGAACTAGATGAACGAAAGTCTCTCCATATGATCAGTTCTGTGACATAAGTGTTTGTGAAAACCGTGCTTAACCTTGCTTTTTGGGAACACAAAGTTTCTTTTCAGTTGCATACACCACTCCATACATATATATGGGGAGGAACTAGCTACAACACAGTTTTACAGTGAAAACTGCAGGAACTTCATACCGGCACCAGGAAACAGACTGAGAAACCAGAGTTAAAGTTTTCCCTGCAACCCGTTCCCTTTTTGCTAGAAGAACGAACGTCTCTCCACATGCTCAGTTCTGAGAGATAAGTGTGTGTTAAAGCCGTCCTTCACTTAGCTTGTTGGGAACACAAAGTTTCTTTTCAGTTGCAAACACCTATCCATATATATATATGGGTAGGTACAAGCTCCAACATGGTTTTACAGTGAAAACTGCAGGAACTTCAAACCGGCACCAGGAAACAGACTGAGAAACCAGAGTAAATGTTTCTCCTGCAACACGTTCACTTTGTGCTAGATGAACGAATGTTTCTCCACATGATAGGTTCTGAGAGATAAGTTTGTGTGAAAGCCGTACTTCACCAATTTTGTTGGGAACACAAAGATTCTTTTCCTTTGCCAACACCAATCCATACATATATATGGGGAGGTTCTAGCTCCAACTCGGCTTTACTGTGAAAACTGCAGGAACTTCAAACCGGCACTAGGAAACACACTGAGAAATCATAGAAAAAGATTCTTCTCCAACCCTTTCAATTTGTGCTATATGAAAGAACGTCTCTCCAAATGCTCAGTGCTGCGATAGGTGTGTGTGAAAGCCGTTCTTCATCTAGATTTTTGGGAACACAAATTTTCTTTTCAGTTGCAAACTACCTCCATATATATATATGGGAGGTACCATCACCAACTAGTTTTTACAGTGAAAACTGCAGGAATTTAAAACCGGCACTAGGAAACAGACTGAGAATCCAGAGTTAACTTTACCGCTGCAACCCTTTCCCTTTTTGCTAGATGAATGAACGTCTCTCCACATGCTCAAATCTGAGAGATAAGTGTGTGTGAAAGCCGCCCTTCAATTAGCTTGTTGGGAACACAAAGTTTCTTTACCTTTGCAAACTCCAATCCATATATATATATGGGGAGGTAATAGCAGCAAATATTTTTTACAGTGAAAACTGCAGGAACTTCAATCCGGCACTAGGAAACACAGTGAGAAACCAGAGAAAAACTTTCTCCTGCAAAACGTTCCGTTTGTGCTAGATGAACCAACGTCTCTCCACATGCTCAGCTCTGAGATATATGTGTGTGTGAAAGCCGTCCTTCACCAACCTTTTTAGGAATACAAAATTCTTTTCAGTTGCAAACCCCAATCCATACATATATATGGGGAGGTACAATCTCCAAGTCGGTTTTACAGTGAAAACTGCAGGAACTTCAAACCGGCACCAGGAAACCGACTTAGAAACCAGAGTAAATGTTTCTCATTCAAACCGTTCAATTTGTGCTAGATGAACGAATGTCTCTCCACATGCTAGGTTCTGAGAGATAAGTGTGTGTGAAAGGCGTCCTTCACCAAGTTTGTTGGGAACACAAAGATTATTTTCCTTTGCAAACACCAATCAATACATATATATGGGGAGGTACTAGCTCCAACTCGGTTTTACTGTGAAAACTGCAGGAACTTCAAACAGGCACTAGGAAACAGACTCAGAATCCAGAGTAAAAGTTTTTCCTGCCAATCGTTCCCTTTGTACTAGATGAACGAAAGTCTCTACATATGATCAGTTCTGTGACATAAGTGTGTGTGAAAACCGTGCTTAACCTTGCTTGTTGGGAACAGAATGTTTCTTTTCATTTGCAAACTCCACTCCATACATATATATGGGAAGGTACAAGCTCAAACTCTGTTTTACAGTGAAAACTGAAGGAACTTCAAACCGGCACTAGGAAACAGACTGAGAAACCAGAGTAAAAGAATCTTCTGTAACCCTTTCAATTTGTGCTATATGAATGAACGTCTCTTTACATCCTCAGTTTTGAGATAGGTGTGTGTGAATACCGTCCTTCACCTAGCTTTTTGGGAACACAAAGTTTCTTTTCAGTTGCAAACTAAACTCTATATATATATATGGGAGGTACCAGCACCAACTAGTTTTTACAGTGAAATCTGCAGGAACTTAAACCCGGCACTAGGAAAGAGACTGAGAAACCATAGTTAAAGTTACCGCTGCAAATCTTTCACTTTGTGCTAGATGAACGAAAGTCTCTCCACATGCTCAGTTGTGTGAGAAATTTGTGTGTGAAAGCCGTCCTTCACCTAGCTTGTTGGGAACCAAAGTTTGTTTTCAGTTGCAAATTCCACTCCATACTTATACATGGGGAGGATCTAACTCCAAATCTGTTTTACAGTGAAAACTGCAGGAACTTCAACACGGCACTAGGAAAAAGACTGAGAAACTAGAGTAAAATTTCCTCCTGCAACCCGTGCCTTTGAGCTAGATGAACGAACGTCTCACCACATGCTCAGTTCTGAGTGATAAGTGTGTGTGAATGCCGCCCTTCAATTAGCTTGTTGGGAACACAAAGTTTCTTTCAGTTGCAAATTCCACTCCATACATATATATGGATAGGGACTAGCAGCAACTAGTTTTTACAGTGAAAACTGCAGGAACTTCAATCCGGCAATAGGAAACAGAGTGAGAAACCAGAGTAAAACTTTCTCTTGCAACCCGTTCCGTTTGTGCTAGATGAACGAACGTCTCTCCACATGCTCATTTCTAAGAGATATGTGTCTTTGAAAGCCGTCCTTCATCTAGCTTTTTGGGAACTCAAAGTTTCTTTTCAATCTCAAAATCCACTCCATACATATATATGGGGAGGAACTCGCTCCAACTCAGTTTTACAGTGAAAACTGAAGGAAATTCAAACATGCACTAGGAAACATACTGAAAACCAGAGAAAAAGTTTCTCCTGCAAACCATTCCATTTGTGCCAGATGAAGGAAGGTCTCTCCACATGCTCAGTTCTAAGAGATATGTGTCTGTGAAATCCGTCCTTCATCTAGCTTTTTGGGAACACAAAGTTTCTTTTCAGTTGCAAACACCTCTCCATACATATATATGGGGAGGAACTAGCTCCAACTCAGTTTAACAGTGAAAACTGCAGGAACTTCAAACCGGCACTAGGAAATAGACTGAGAATCCAGAGTAATAGTTTATCCTGCAAACCGTTCCCTTTTTGCTAGAATAACGAACGTCTCTCCACATGCTCAGTTCTGAGAGATAATTGTGTGTGAAAGCCGTCCTTCAATTAGCTTGTTGGGAACACAAAGTTTCTTTTAAGTTGCAAACACCAATCCATATATATATATATGGGATGGTACAAGCTCCAACTCGGTTTTACAGAGAAAACTGCAGGAACTTCAAACCGGCACTAGGAAACATACTGAGAAATCATAGAAAAAGATTCTTCTGCAACCCTTTCAATTTGTGCTATATGAACGAATGTCTGTTCACATGCTCAGTTCTGAGATAATTGTGTGTGAAAACCGTCCTTAACCTAGCTTTTTGGGAACACAAATTTTCATTTCAGTTGCAAACTACACTCCATATATATATATGGGAGGTACCAGCACCAACTAGTATTTACAGTGAAATCTGCAGGAACTTAAACCCGGCACTAGGAAAGAGACTGAGAAACCATAGTTAAAGTTACCGCTGCAAATCTTTCACTTTGTGCTAGATGAACGAAAGTCTCTCCACATGCTCAGTTGTGTGAGATATTTGTGTGTGAAAGCCGTCATTCACCTAGCTTGTTGGGAACCAAAGTTTGTTTTCAGTTGCAAATTCCACTCCAAATTTATACATGGGGAGGTTCTAACTCCAAATCTGTTTTACAGTGAAAACTGCGGGAAATTCAACACGGCACTAGGAAAAAGACTGAGAAACTAGAGTAAAATTTCCTCCTGCAAGCCGTGCCTTTGATCTAGATGAACGAACGTCTCACCACATGCTCAGTTCTGAGTGATAATTGTGTGTGAAAGCCGCCCTTCAATTAGCTTGTTGGGAACACAAAGTTTCTTTTCAGTTGGAAATTCCACTCCATACATATATATGGATAGGGACTAGCAGCAACTAGTTTTTACAGTGAAAACTGCAGGAAATTCAATCCGGCACTAGGAAACAGAGTGAGAAACCAGAGTAAAACTTTCTCCTGCAACCCGTTCCGTTTGTGCTAGATGAACGAAAGTCTCTCCACATGCTCATTTCTAAGAGATATGTGTCTGTGAAAGCCGTCCTTCATCTAGCTTTTTGGGAACACAAAGTTTCTTTTCAGTTTCAAAATCCACTCCATACATATATATGGGGAGGAACTCGCTCCAACTCAGTTTTACAGTGAAAACTGAAGGAAATTCAAACATGCACTAGGAATCAGACTTAGAAACCAGAGTAAAAGTTTCTCCTGCAAACCATTCCATTTATGCTAGATGAAGGAACGTCTCTACACATGCTCAGTTCTAAGAGATATGTGTCTGTGAAATCCGTCCTTCATCTAGCTTTTTGGGAACACAAAGTTTCTTTTCAGTTGCAAACACCTCTCCATACATATATATGGGGAGGAACTAGCTCCAACTCAGTTTTACAGTGAAAACTGCAGGAACTTTAAACCGGCACTAGGAAATAGACTGTGAAAGCAGAGTAAAATTTATCCTGCAACCCGTTCCTTTTTGCTAGAATAACGAACGTCTCTCCACATGCTCAGTTCTGAGAGATAATTGTGTGTGAAAGCCGTCCTTCACTTAGCTTGTTGGGAACACAAAGATTCTTTTAAGTTGCAAACACCAATCCATATATATATATGGGAAGGTACAAGCTCCAACTCGGTTTTACAGTGAAAACTGCAGGAACTTCAAACCGGCACTAGGAAACATACTGAGAAATCATAGAAAATGGTTCTTCTGCAACCCTTTCAATTTGTGCTATATGAACGAACGTCTGTTCACATGCTCAGTTCTGAGATTGTTGTGTGTGAAAACCGTCCTTAAACTAGCTTTTTGGGAACACAAAGTTTCATTTCAGTTGCAAACTACACTCCATATATATATATGGGAGGTACCAGCACCAACTAAGTTTTACAGTGAAAACTGAAGGAACTTAAAATCGGCACTCGGAAATAGACTGAGAAACCATAGTTAAAGTTACGGCTGCAACCCGTTCCCTTTGTGCTATATGAACGAACGTCTCTCCACATGCTCAGTTGTGAGAGATAAGTGTGTGTGAAAGCCGTCCTTCATCTAGCTTGTTGGGAACACAAAGTTTCTTTTCAGTTGCAAACCCCATTCCAGAAATATATATGGGGAGGTTCTAGCTGCAAATCGGTTTTACAGTGTAAACTGCAGGAAATTAAAAACTGGCATTATTAAACAGACTGAGAATCCAGAGTAAAATTTTCTCCTGCAACCCGATCCCTTTTTCTTAGATGAAGGAGCGTCTTTCCATATGCTCAGTTCTGAGACATAATTGTGTGTGAAAGCCGTCCTTCACCTAGCTTTTTGGGAACACAATGTTTCTTTTCAGTTGCCAACTATAATCCATACATATATATGGGGAAGTACTAGCTCCAAATGGTTTTTACAGTGAAAACTGCAGGAAATTCAAACCGGCACTAGGAAACAGACTGAGAAACCAGAGTAAAAGTTTCACATTCAACTCGTTCCCTTTGTGCTAGATGAACAAACGTCCCTCCACATGCTCAGTTCTTAGAGATAACTGTGTGTGAAATCCGTCCTTCAACTAGTTTGTTGGGAACAAAATGTTTCTTTTCAGTTGCAAACAACACTCCATATATATATATATGCTTTGATATTAGCTCCAACTTGATTTTACAGTGAAAAATGCAGGAACTTCAACCCGGCACTAGGAAACAGGCTTAGAAACCAGAGTAAAAATTTTCCCTGCAACCCATTCCCTTTGTGCTAGATGAACGATCGTCTCTACACATGCTCATTTCTGAGAGTTAAGTGTGTGTGAAATCCGTCTTTCACCTAGCTTGTTTGGAACACAAAATTTCTTTTAAGTTGCAAACACCAATCCATACTTATATATGGAGAGGTACTAGCTCCAAATCGGTTTTACAGTGAAAACTGCAGTAACTTCAAACCGGCACTAGGAAACAGACTGAGAATCCAGAGTAATAGTTTCTTCTGCAACCCGATTACTTTGTGCTACATGAAGGAGCGTCTCACCATATGCTCATTTCTGAGACATAATTGTGTGTGAAAGCCATACTTCAACTAGCTTGTTGGGAATACAAAGTTTCTTTTTACTTGCAAACTCCAATCCATACATATATATGGGGAAATACTAGCTCCAACTCGGTTTTACAGTGAAAACTGCAGGAATTTAAAACCGGCACTAAGAAAAAGACTGAGAAGAAAAGTAAAATTTCCTCCTGCAAACCGTTCCGTTTGTGCTAGATGAACGAATGTCTCTCCACATGCTAGGTTCTGAGAGATAAGTGTGTGTGAAAGGCGTCCTTCACCAAGTTTGTTGGGAACACAAAGATTATTTTCCTTTGCAAACACCAATCAATACATATATATGGGGAGGTACTAGCTCCAACTCGGTTTTACTGTGAAAACTGCAGGAACTTCAAACAGGCACTAGGAAACAGACTCAGAATCCAGAGTAAAAGTTTTTCCTGCCAATCGTTCCCTTTGTACTAGATGAACGAAAGTCTCTACATATGATCAGTTCTGTGACATAAGTGTGTGTGAAAACCGTGCTTAACCTTGCTTGTTGGGAACAGAATGTTTCTTTTCATTTGCAAACTCCACTCCATACATATATATGGGAAGGTACAAGCTCAAACTCTGTTTTACAGTGAAAACTGAAGGAACTTCAAACCGGCACTAGGAAACAGACTGAGAAACCAGAGTAAAAGAATCTTCTGTAACCCTTTCAATTTGTGCTATATGAATGAACGTCTCTTTACATCCTCAGTTTTGAGATAGGTGTGTGTGAATACCGTCCTTCAACTAGCTTTTTGGGAACACAAAGTTTCTTTTCAGTTGCAAACTAAACTCTATATATATATATGGGAGGTACCAGCACCAACTAGTATTTACAGTGAAATCTGCAGGAACTTAAACCCGGCACTAGGAAAGAGACTGAGAAACCATAGTTAAAGTTACCGCTGCAAATCTTTCACTTTGTGCTAGATGAACGAAAGTCTCTCCACATGCTCAGTTGTGTGAGAAATTTGTGTGTGAAAGCCGTCCTTCACCTAGCTTGTTGGGAACCAAAGTTTGTTTTCAGTTGCAAATTCCACTCCATACTTATACATGGGGAGGATCTAACTCCAAATCTGTTTTACAGTGAAAACTGCAGGAACTTCAACACGGCACTAGGAAAAAGACTGAGAAACTAGAGTAAAATTTCCTCCTGCAACCCGTGCCTTTGAGCTAGATGAACGAACGTCTCACCACATGCTCAGTTCTGAGTGATAAGTGTGTGTGAATGCCGCCCTTCAATTAGCTTGTTGGGAACACAAAGTTTCTTTCAGTTGCAAATTCCACTCCATACATATATATGGATAGGGACTAGCAGCAACTAGTTTTTACAGTGAAAACTGCAGGAACTTCAATCCGGCAATAGGAAACAGAGTGAGAAACCAGAGTAAAACTTTCTCTTGCAACCCGTTCCGTTTGTGCTAGATGAACGAACGTCTCTCCACATGCTCATTTCTAAGAGATATGTGTCTTTGAAAGCCGTCCTTCATCTAGCTTTTTGGGAACTCAAAGTTTCTTTTCAATCTCAAAATCCACTCCATACATATATATGGGGAGGAACTCGCTCCAACTCAGTTTTACAGTGAAAACTGAAGGAAATTCAAACATGCACTAGGAAACATACTGAAAACCAGAGAAAAAGTTTCTCCTGCAAACCATTCCATTTGTGCCAGATGAAGGAAGGTCTCTCCACATGCTCAGTTCTAAGAGATATGTGTCTGTGAAATCCGTCCTTCATCTAGCTTTTTGGGAACACAAAGTTTCTTTTCAGTTGCAAACACCTCTCCATACATATATATGGGGAGGAACTAGCTCCAACTCAGTTTAACAGTGAAAACTGCAGGAACTTCAAACCGCACTAGGAAATAGACTGAGAATCCAGAGTAATAGTTTATCCTGCAAACCGTTCCCTTTTTGCTAGAATAACGAACGTCTCTCCACATGCTCAGTTCTGAGAGATAATTGTGTGTGAAAGCCGTCCTTCAATTAGCTTGTTGGGAACACAAAGTTTCTTTTAAGTTGCAAACACCAATCCATATATATAATATGGGATGGTACAAGCTCCAACTCGGTTTTACAGAGAAAACTGCAGGAACTTCAAACCGGCACTAGGAAACATACTGAGAAATCATAGAAAAAGATTCTTCTGCAACCCTTTCAATTTGTGCTATATGAACGAATGTCTGTTCACATGCTCAGTTCTGAGATAATTGTGTGTGAAAACCGTCCTTAACCTAGCTTTTTGGGAACACAATTTTCATTTCAGTTGCAAACTACACTCCATATATATATATGGGAGGTACCAGCACCAACTAGTATTTACAGTGAAATCTGCAGGAACTTAAACCCGGCACTAGGAAAGAGACTGAGAAACCATAGTTAAAGTTACCGCTGCAAATCTTTCACTTTGTGCTAGATGAACGAAAGTCTCTCCACATGCTCAGTTGTGTGAGATATTTGTGTGTGAAAGCCGTCATTCACCTAGCTTGTTGGGAACCAAAGTTTGTTTTCAGTTGCAAATTCCACTCCAAATTTATACATGGGGAGGTTCTAACTCCAAATCTGTTTTACAGTGAAAACTGCGGGAAATTCAACACGGCACTAGGAAAAAGACTGAGAAACTAGAGTAAAATTTCCTCCTGCAAGCCGTGCCTTTGATCTAGATGAACGAACGTCTCACCACATGCTCAGTTCTGAGTGATAATTGTGTGTGAAAGCCGCCCTTCAATTAGCTTGTTGGGAACACAAAGTTTCTTTTCAGTTGGAAATTCCACTCCATACATATATATGGATAGGGACTAGCAGCAACTAGTTTTTACAGTGAAAACTGCAGGAAATTCAATCCGGCACTAGGAAACAGAGTGAGAAACCAGAGTAAAACTTTCTCCTGCAACCCGTTCCGTTTGTGCTAGATGAACGAAAGTCTCTCCACATGCTCATTTCTAAGAGATATGTGTCTGTGAAAGCCGTCCTTCATCTAGCTTTTTGGGAACACAAAGTTTCTTTTCAGTTTCAAAATCCACTCCATACATATATATGGGAGGAACTCGCTCCAACTCAGTTTTACAGTGAAAACTGAAGGAAATTCAAACATGCACTAGGAATCAGACTTAGAAACCAGAGTAAAAGTTTCTCCTGCAAACCATTCCATTTATGCTAGATGAAGGAACGTCTCTACACATGCTCAGTTCTAAGAGATATGTGTCTGTGAAATCCGTCCTTCATCTAGCTTTTTGGGAACACAAAGTTTCTTTCAGTTGCAAACACCTCTCCATACATATATATGGGGAGGAACTAGCTCCACTCAGTTTTACAGTGAAAACTGCAGGAACTTTAACCGGCACTAGGAAATAGACTGTGAAAGCAGAAGAAAATTTATCCTGCAACCCGTTCCTTTTTGCTAGAATAACGAACGTCTCTCCACATGCTCAGTTCTGAGAGATAATTGTGTGTGAAAGCCGTCCTTCACTTAGCTTGTTGGGACACAAAGATTCTTTTAAGTTGCAAACACCAATCCATATATATATATGGGAAGGTACAAGCTCCAACTCGGTTTTACAGTGAAAACTGCAGGAACTTCAACCGCACTAGGAAACATACTGAGAAATCATAGAAAATGGTTCTTCTGCAACCCTTTCAATTTGTGCTTATGAACGAACGTCTGTTCACATGCTCAGTTCTGAGATTGTTGTGTGTGAAAACCGTCCTTAAACTAGCTTTTTGGGAACACAAAGTTTCATTTCAGTTGCAAACTACACTCCATATATATATATGGGAGGTACCAGCACCAACTAAGTTTTACAGTGAAAACTGAAGGAACTTAAAATCGGCACTCGGAAATAGACTGAGAAACCATAGTTAAAGTTACGGCTGCAACCCGTTCCCTTTGTGCTATATGAACGAACGTCTCTCCACATGCTCAGTTGTGAGAGATAAGTGTGTGTGAAAGCCGTCCTTCATCTAGCTTGTTGGGAACACAAAGTTTCTTTTCAGTTGCAAACCCCATTCCAGAAATATATATGGGGAGGTTCTAGCTGCAAATCGGTTTTACAGTGTAAACTGCAGGAAATTAAAAACTGGCATTATTAAACAGACTGAGAATCCAGAGTAAAATTTTCTCCTGCAACCCGATCCCTTTTTCTTAGATGAAGGAGCGTCTTTCCATATGCTCAGTTCTGAGACATAATTGTGTGTGAAAGCCGTCCTTCACCTAGCTTTTTGGGAACACAATGTTTCTTTTCAGTTGCCAACTATAATCCATACATATATATGGGGAAGTACTAGCTCCAAATGGTTTTTACAGTGAAAACTGCAGGAAATTCAAACCGGCACTAGGAAACAGACTGAGAAACCAGAGTAAAAGTTTCACATTCAACTCGTTCCCTTTGTGCTAGATGAACAAACGTCCCTCCACATGCTCAGTTCTTAGAGATAACTGTGTGTGAAATCCGTCCTTCAACTAGTTTGTTGGGAACAAAATGTTTCTTTTCAGTTGCAAACAACACTCCATATATATATATATGCTTTGATATTAGCTCCAACTTGATTTTACAGTGAAAAATGCAGGAACTTCAACCCGGCACTAGGAAACAGGCTTAGAAACCAGAGTAAAAATTTTCCCTGCAACCCATTCCCTTTGTGCTAGATGAACGATCGTCTCTACACATGCTCATTTCTGAGAGTTAAGTGTGTGTGAAATCCGTCTTTCACCTAGCTTGTTTGGAACACAAAATTTCTTTAAGTTGCAAACACCAATCCATACTTATATATGGAGAGGGTACTAGCTCCAAATCGGTTTTACAGTGAAAACTGCAGTAACTTCAAACCGGCACTAGGAAACAGACTGAGAATCCAGAGTAATAGTTTCTTCTGCAACCCGATTACTTTGTGCTACATGAAGGAGCGTCTCACCATATGCTCATTTCTGAGACATAATTGTGTGTGAAAGCCATACTTCAACTAGCTTGTTGGGAATACAAAGTTTCTTTTTACTTGCAAACTCCAATCCATACATATATATGGGGAAATACTAGCTCCAACTCGGTTTTACAGTGAAAACTGCAGGAATTTAAAACCGGCACTAAGAAAAAGACTGAGAAGAAAAGTAAAATTTCCTCCTGCAAACCGTTCCGTTTGTGCTAGATGAACGAATGTCTCTCCACATGCTAGGTTCTGAGAGATAAGTGTGTGTGAAAGGCGTCCTTCACCAAGTTTGTTGGGAACACAAAGATTATTTTCCTTTGCAAACACCAATCAATACATATATATGGGGAGGTACTAGCTCCAACTCGGTTTTACTGTGAAAACTGCAGGAACTTCAAACAGGCACTAGGAAACAGACTGAGAATCCAGAGTAAAAGTTTCTCCTGCCAACCGTTCCCTTTGTACTAGATGAACGAAAGTCTCTACATATGATCAGTTCTGTGACATAAGTGTGTGTGAAAACCGTGCTTAACCTTGCTTGTTGGGAACAGAATGTTTCTTTTCATTTGCAAACTCCACTCCATACATATATATGGGAAGGTACAAGCTCAAACTCTGTTTTACAGTGAAAACTGAAGGAACTTCAAACCGGCACTAGGAAACAGACTGAGAAACCAGAGTAAAAGAATCTTCTGTAACCCTTTCAATTTGTGCTATATGAATGAACGTCTCTTTACATCCTCAGTTTTGAGATAGGTGTGTGTGAATACCGTCCTTCAACTAGCTTTTTGGGAACACAAAGTTTCTTTTCAGTTGCAAACTAAACTCTATATATATATATGGGAGGTACCAGCACCAACTAGTTTTTACAGTGAAATCTGCAGGAACTTAAACCCGGCACTAGGAAAGAGACTGAGAAACCATAGTTAAAGTTACCGCTGCAAATCTTTCACTTTGTGCTAGATGAACGAAAGTCTCTCCACATGCTCAGTTGTGTGAGAAATTTGTGTGTGAAAGCCGTCCTTCACCTAGCTTGTTGGGAACCAAAGTTTGTTTTCAGTTGCAAATTCCACTCCATACTTATACATGGGGAGGATCTAACTCCAAATCTGTTTTACAGTGAAAACTGCAGGAACTTCAACACGGCACTAGGAAAAAGACTGAGAAACTAGAGTAAAATTTCCTCCTGCAACCCGTGCCTTTGAGCTAGATGAACGAACGTCTCACCACATGCTCAGTTCTGAGTGATAAGTGTGTGTGAATGCCGCCCTTCAATTAGCTTGTTGGGAACACAAAGTTTCTTTCAGTTGCAAATTCCACTCCATACATATATATGGATAGGGACTAGCAGCAACTAGTTTTTACAGTGAAAACTGCAGGAACTTCAATCCGGCAATAGGAAACAGAGTGAGAAACCAGAGTAAAACTTTCTCTTGCAACCCGTTCCGTTTGTGCTAGATGAACGAACGTCTCTCCACATGCTCATTTCTAAGAGATATGTGTCTTTGAAAGCCGTCCTTCATCTAGCTTTTTGGGAACTCAAAGTTTCTTTTCAATCTCAAAATCCACTCCATACATATATATGGGGAGGAACTCGCTCCAACTCAGTTTTACAGTGAAAACTGAAGGAAATTCAAACATGCACTAGGAAACATACTGAAAACCAGAGAAAAAGTTTCTCCTGCAAACCATTCCATTTGTGCCAGATGAAGGAAGGTCTCTCCACATGCTCAGTTCTAAGAGATATGTGTCTGTGAAATCCGTCCTTCATCTAGCTTTTTGGGAACACAAAGTTTCTTTTCAGTTGCAAACACCTCTCCATACATATATATGGGGAGGAACTAGCTCCAACTCAGTTTAACAGTGAAAACTGCAGGAACTTCAAACCGGCACTAGGAAATAGACTGAGAATCCAGAGTAATAGTTTATCCTGCAAACCGTTCCCTTTTTGCTAGAATAACGAACGTCTCTCCACATGCTCAGTTCTGAGAGATAATTGTGTGTGAAAGCCGTCCTTCAATTAGCTTGTTGGGAACACAAAGTTTCTTTTAAGTTGCAAACACCAATCCATATATATATATATGGGATGGTACAAGCTCCAACTCGGTTTTACAGAGAAAACTGCAGGAACTTCAAACCGGCACTAGGAAACATACTGAGAAATCATAGAAAAAGATTCTTCTGCAACCCTTTCAATTTGTGCTATATGAACGAATGTCTGTTCACATGCTCAGTTCTGAGATAATTGTGTGTGAAAACCGTCCTTAACCTAGCTTTTTGGGAACACAAATTTTCATTTCAGTTGCAAACTACACTCCATATATATATATGGGAGGTACCAGCACCAACTAGTATTTACAGTGAAATCTGCAGGAACTTAAACCCGGCACTAGGAAAGAGACTGAGAAACCATAGTTAAAGTTACCGCTGCAAATCTTCACTTTGTGCTAGATGAACGAAAGTCTCTCACATGCTCAGTTGTGTGAGATATTTGTGTGTGAAAGCCGTCATTCACCTAGCTTGTTGGGAACCAAAGTTTGTTTTCAGTTGCAAATTCCACTCCAAATTTATACATGGGGAGGTTCTAACTCCAAATCTGTTTTACAGTGAAAACTGCGGGAAATTCAACACGGCACTAGGAAAAAGACTGAGAAACTAGAGTAAAATTTCCTCCTGCAAGCCGTGCCTTGATCTAGATGAACGAACGTCTCACCACATGCTCAGTTCTGAGTGATAATTGTGTGTGAAAGCCGCCCTTCAATTAGCTTGTTGGGAACACAAAGTTTCTTTTCAGTTGGAAATTCCACTCCATACATATATATGGATAGGGACTAGCAGCAACTAGTTTTTACAGTGAAAACTGCAGGAAATTCAATCCGGCACTAGGAAACCAGAGTGAGAAACCAGAGTAAAACTTTCTCCTGCAACCCGTTCCGTTTGTGCTAGATGAACGAAAGTCTCTCCACACTGCTCATTTCTAAGAGATATGTGTCTGTGAAAGCCGTCCTTCATCTAGCTTTTTGGGAAACACAAAGTTTCTTTTCAGTTTCAAAATCCACTCCATACATATATATGGGGAGGAACTCGCTCCAACTCAGTTTTACAGTGAAAACTGAAGGAAATTCAAACATGCACTAGGAATCAGACTTAGAAACCAGAGTAAAAGTTTCTCCTGCAAACCATTCCATTTATGCTAGATGAAGGAACGTCTCTACACATGCTCAGTTCTAAGAGATATGTGTCTGTGAAATCCGTCCTTCATCTAGCTTTTGGGAACACAAAGTTCTTTTCAGTTGCAAACACCTCTCCATACATATATATGGGGAGGAACTAGCTCCAACTCAGTTTTACAGTGAAAAACTGCAGGAACTTTAAACCGGCACTAGGAAATAGACTGTGAAAGCAGAGTAAAATTTATCCTGCAACCCGTTCCTTTTGCTAGAATAACGAACGTCTCCACATGCTCAGTTCTGAGAGATAATTGTGTGTGAAAGCCGTCCTTCACTTAGCTTGTTGGGAACACAAAGATTCTTTTAAGTTGCAAACACCAATCATATAGATATATGGGAAGGTACAAGCTCCAACTCGGTTTACAGTGAAAACTGCAGGAACTTCAAACCGGCACTAGGAAACATACTGAGAAATCATAGAAAATGGTTCTTCTGCAACCCTTTCAATTTGTGCTATATGAACGAACGTCTGTTCACATGCTCAGTTCTGAGATTGTTGTGTGTGAAAAACCGTCCTTAAACTAGCTTTTTGGGAACACAAAGTTTCATTTCAGTTGCAAACTACACTCCATATATATATATGGGAGGTGGTACCAGCACCAACTAAGTTTTACAGTGAAAACTGAAGGAACTTAAAATCGGCACTCGGAAATAGACTGAGAAACCATAGTTAAAGTTACGGCTGCAACCCGTTCCCTTTGTGCTATATGAACGAACGTCTCTCCACATGCTCAGTTGTGAGAGATAAGTGTGTGTGAAAGCCGTCCTTCATCTAGCTTGTTGGGAACACAAAGTTTCTTTTCAGTTGCAAACCCCATTCCAGAAATATATATGGGGAGGTTCTAGCTGCAAATCGGTTTTACAGTGTAAACTGCAGGAAATAAAAACTGGCATTATTAAACAGACTGAGAATCCAGAGTAAAATTTTTCTCCTGCAACCCGATCCCTTTTCTTAGATGAAGGAGCGTCTTCCATATGCTCAGTTCTGAGACATAATTGTGTGTGAAAGCCGTCCTTCACCTAGCTTTTTGGGAACACAATGTTCTTTTCAGTTGCCAACTATAATCCATACATATATATGGGGAAGTACTAGCTCAAATGGTTTTTACAGTGAAAACTGCAGGAAATTCAAACCGGCACTAGGAAACAGACTGAGAAACCAGAGTAAAAGTTTCACATTCAACTCGTTCCCTTTGTGCTAGATGAACAAACGTCCCTCCACATGCTCAGTTCTTAGAGATAACTGTGTGTGAAATCCGTCCTTCAACTAGTTTGTTGGGAACAAAATGTTTCTTTTCAGTTGCAAACAACACTCCATATATATATATGCTTTGATATTAGCTCCAACTTGATTTTACAGTGAAAAATGCAGGAACTTCAACCCGGCACTAGGAAACAGGCTTAGAAACCAGAGTAAAAAATTTTCCCTGCAACCCATTCCCTTTGTGCTAGATGAACGATCGTCTCTACACATGCTCATTTCTGAGAGTTAAGTGTGTGTGAAATCCGTCTTTCACCTAGCTAGCTTGTTTGGAACACAAAATTTCTTTTAAGTTGCAAACACCAATCCATACTTATATATGGAGAGGTACTAGCTCCAAATCGGTTTTACAGTGAAAACTGCAGTAACTTCAAACCGGCACTAGGAAACAGACTGAGAATCCAGAGTAATAGTTTCTTCTGCAACCGATTACTTTGTGCTACATGAAGGAGCGTCTCACCATATGCTCATTTCTGAGACATAATTGTGTGTGAAAGCCATACTTCAACTAGCTTGTTGGGAATACAAGTTTCTTTTACTTGCAACTCCAATCCATACATAATATGGGGAAATACTAGCTCCAACTCGGTTTTACAGTGAAACTGCAGGAATTTAAAACCGGCACTAAGAAAAAGACTGAAAAGAAGAAGAAAAGAAAATTTCCTCCTGCAACCGTTCCGTTGTGCTAGATGAACGAATGTCTCCACATGCTAGGTTCTGAGAGATAATGTGTGTGAAAGGCGTCCTTCACCAAGTTTGTTGGGAACACAAAGATTATTTTCCTTTGCAAACACCAATCAATACATATATATGGGGAGGTACTAGCTCCAACTCGGTTTTACTGTGAAACTGCAGGAACTTCAAACAGGCACTAGGAAACAGACTGAGAATCCAGAGTAAAAGTTTCTCCTGCCAACCGTTCCCTTTGTACTAGATGAAACGAAAGTCTCTACATATGATCAGTTCTGTGACATAAGTGTGTGTGAAAACCGTGCTTAACCTTGCTTGTTGGGACAGAATGTTTCTTTTCATTTGCAAACTCCACTCCATACTATATATGGGAAGGTACAAGCTCAAACTCTGTTTTACAGTGAAAACTGAAGGAACTTCAAACCGGCACTAGGAAACAGACTGAGAAACCAGAGTAAAAGAATCTTCTGTAACCCTTTCAATTTGTGCTATATGAATGAACGTCTCTTTACATCCTCAGTTTTGAGATAGGTGTGTGTGAATACCGTCCTTCACCTAGCTTTTTGGGAACACAAAGTTTCTTTTCAGTTGCAAACTAAACTCTATATATATATATGGGAGGTACCAGCACCAACTAGTTTTTACAGTGAAATCTGCAGGAACTTAAACCCGGCACTAGGAAAGAGACTGAGAAACCATAGTTAAAGTTACCGCTGCAAATCTTTCACTTTGTGCTAGATGAACGAAAGTCTCTCCACATGCCTCAGTTGTGTGAGAAATTTTGTGTGTGAAAGCCGTCCTTCACCTAGCTTGTTGGGAACCAAAGTTGTTTTCAGTTGCAAATTCCACTCCATACTTATACATGGGAGGATCTAACTCCAAATCTGTTTTACAGTGAAAACTGCAGGAACTTCAACACGGCACTAGGAAAAAGACTGAGAAACTAGAGTAAAATTTCCTCCTGCAACCCGTGCCTTTGAGCTAGATGAACGAACGTCTCACCACATGCTCAGTTCTGAGTGATAAGTGTGTGTGAATGCCGCCCTTCAATTAGCTTGTTGGGAACACAAAGTTTCTTTCAGTTGCAAATTCCACTCCATACATATATATGGATAGGGACTAGCAGCAACTAGTTTTTACAGTGAAAACTGCAGGAATTTCAAACCAGCACCTAGGAATACACACTGAGAAATTATAGAAAAGGTTTCTTCCTCCAACCCTTTCAATCTGTTGCTATATGAACGAACGTCTCTTCCAAATGCTCAGATCTGCGACAGTGTGTGTGTGAAGCCGTTCTTTCATGTAGATTTTTGGAACACAAATCTTTCTTTTCAGTTGCAAACTACCTCCATATATCACATATGGGAGGTACCCGCAACAACTAGTTTTTACAGTGAAAACTGCAGGAATTTAAAACCGGCACTAGGAAACAGACTGAGAATCCAGAGTAACGTTCCCGCTTGGCAACCCTTTCCCTTTTTGCTAGATGAATGAACGTCTCTCACATGCTCAAATCTGAGAGATAAGTGTGTGTGAAAGCCGCCCTTCAATTAGCTTGTTGGGAACACAAAGTTTCTTTACCGTTGCAAACTCCAATCCATATATATATATGGGGAGGGTAATAGCACCAAATATTTTTGCAGTGAAAACTTCAGGAACTTCAATCCGGCACTAGGAAACACAGTGAGAACCAGAGAAAACTTTCTCCTGCAACACGTTCCGTTTGTGCTAGATGAACCAACGTCTCTCCACATGCTCAGCTCTGAGATATATGTGTGTGTGAAAGCCGTCCTTCACCAACCTTTTTAGGAATACAAAATTCTTTTCAGTTGCAAACCCCAATCCATACATATATATGGGGAGGTACAATCTCCAAGTCGGTTTTACAGTGAAAACTGCAGGAACTTCAAACCGGCACCAGGAAACCGACTGAGAAACCAGAGTAAATGTTTCTCCTTCAAACCGTTCACTTTATGCTAGATGAACGAATGTCTCTCCACATGCTAGGTTCTGAGAGATAAGTGTGTGTGAAAGGCGTCCTTCACCAAGTTTGTTGGGAACACAAAGATTATTTTCCTTTGCAAACACCAATCAATACATATATATGGGGAGGTACTAGCTCCAACTCGGTTTTACTGTGAAAACTGCAGGAACTTCAAACAGGCACTAGGAAACAGACTGAGAATCCAGAGTAAAAGTTTCTCCTGCCAACCGTTCCCATTTGTACTAGATGAACGAAAGTCTCTACATATGATCAGTTCTGTGACATAAGTGTGTGTGAAAACCGTGCTTAACCTTGCTTGTTGGGAACAGAATGTTTCTTTTCATTTGCAAACTCCACTCCATACATATATATGGGAAGGTACAAGCTCAAACTCTGTTTTACAGTGAAAACTGAAGGAACTTCAAACCGGCACTAGGAAACAGACTGAGAAACCAGAGTAAAAGAATCTTCTGTAACCCTTTCAATTTGTGCTATATGAATGAACGTCTCTTTACATCCTCAGTTTTGAGATAGGTGTGTGTGAATACCGTCCTTCACCTAGCTTTTTGGGAACACAAAGTTTCTTTTCAGTTGCAAACTAAACTCTATATATATATATGGGAGGTACCAGCACCAACTAGTTTTTACAGTGAAATCTGCAGGAACTTAAACCCGGCACTAGGAAAGAGACTGAGAAACCATAGTTAAAGTTACCGCTGCAAATCTTTCACTTTGTGCTAGATGAACGAAAGTCTCTCCACATGCTCAGTTGTGTGAGAAATTTGTGTGTGAAAGCCGTCCTTCACCTAGCTTGTTGGGAACCAAAGTTTGTTTTCAGTTGCAAATTCCACTCCATACTTATACATGGGGAGGATCTAACTCCAAATCTGTTTTACAGTGAAAACTGCAGGAACTTCAACACGGCACTAGGAAAAAGACTGAGAAACTAGAGTAAAATTTCCTCCTGCAACCCGTGCCTTTGAGCTAGATGAACGAACGTCTCACCACATGCTCAGTTCTGAGTGATAAGTGTGTGTGAATGCCGCCCTTCAATTAGCTTGTTGGGAACACAAAGTTTCTTTCAGTTGCAAATTCCACTCCATACATATATATGGATAGGGACTAGCAGCAACTAGTTTTTACAGTGAAAACTGCAGGAACTTCAATCCGGCAATAGGAAACAGAGTGAGAAACCAGAGTAAAACTTTCTCTTGCAACCCGTTCCGTTTGTGCTAGATGAACGAACGTCTCTCCACATGCTCATTTCTAAGAGATATGTGTCTTTGAAAGCCGTCCTTCATCTAGCTTTTTGGGAACACAAAGTTTCTTTTCAATCTCAAAATCCACTCCATACATATATATGGGGAGGAACTCGCTCCAACTCAGTTTTACAGTGAAAACTGAAGGAAATTCAAACATGCACTAGGAAACATACTGAAAACCAGAGTAAAAGTTTCTCCTGCAAACCATTCCATTTGTGCCAGATGAAGGAAGGTCTCTCCACATGCTCAGTTCTAAGAGATATGTGTCTGTGAAATCCGTCCTTCATCTAGCTTTTTGGGAACACAAAGTTTCTTTTCAGTTGCAAACACCTCTCCATACATATATATGGGGAGGAACTAGCTCCAACTCAGTTTAACAGTGAAAACTGCAGGAACTTCAAACCGGCACTAGGAAATAGACTGAGAATCCAGAGTAATAGTTTATCCTGCAAACCGTTCCCTTTTTGCTAGAATAACGAACGTCTCTCCACATGCTCAGTTCTGAGAGATAATTGTGTGTGAAAGCCGTCCTTCAATTAGCTTGTTGGGAACACAAAGTTTCTTTTCAGTTGCAAACACCAATCCATATATATATATGGGATGGTACAAGCTCCAACTCGGTTTTACAGTGAAAACTGCAGGAACTTCAAACCGGCACTAGGAAACATACTGAGAAATCATAGAAAAAGATTCTTCTGCAACCCTTTCAATTTGTGCTATATGAACGAATGTCTGTTCACATGCTCAGTTCTGAGATAATTGTGTGTGAAAACCGTCCTTAACCTAGCTTTTTGGGAACACAAATTTTCATTTCAGTTGCAAACTACACTCCATATATATATATGGGAGGTACCAGCACCAACTAGTTTTTACAGTGAAATCTGCAGGAACTTAAACCCGGCACTAGGAAAGAGACTGAGAAACCATAGTTAAAGTTACCGCTGCAAATCTTTCACTTTGTGCTAGATGAACGAAAGTCTCTCCACATGCTCAGTTGTGTGAGATATTTGTGTGTGAAAGCCGTCATTCACCTAGCTTGTTGGGAACCAAAGTTTGTTTTCAGTTGCAAATTCCACTCCAAATTTATACATGGGGAGGATTCTAACTCCAAATCTGTTTTACAGTGAAAACTGCAGGAAATTCAACACGGCACTAGGAAAAAGACTGAGAAACTAGAGTAAAATTTCCTCCTGCAAGCCGTGCCTTTGATCTAGATGAACGAACGTCTCACCACATGCTCAGTTCTGAGTGATAATTGTGTGTGAAAGCCGCCCTTCAATTAGCTTGTTGGGAACACAAAGTTTCTTTTCAGTTGCAAATTCCACTCCATACATATATATGGATAGGGACTAGCAGCAACTAGTTTTTACAGTGAAAACTGCAGGAAATTCAATCCGGCACTAGGAAACAGAGTGAGAATCCAGAGTAAAACTTTCTCCTGCAACCCGTTCCGTTTGTGCTAGATGAACGAAAGTCTCTCCACATGCTCATTTCTAAGAGATATGTGTCTGTGAAAGCCGTCCTTCATCTAGCTTTTTGGGAACACAAAGTTTCTTTTCAGTTTCAAAATCCACTCCATACATATATATGGGGAGGAACTCGCTCCAACTCAGTTTTACAGTGAAAACTGAAGGAAATTCAAACATGCACTAGGAAACAGACTTAGAAACCAGAGTAATAGTTTCTCCTGCAAACCATTCCATTTATGCTAGATGAAGGAACGTCTCTACACATGCTCAGTTCTAAGAGATATGTGTCTGTGAAATCCGTCCTTCATCTAGCTTTTTGGGAACACAAAGTTTCTTTTCAGTTGCAAACACCTCTCCATACATATATATGGGGAGGAACTAGCTCCAACTCAGTTTTACAGTGAAAACTGCAGGAACTTCAAACCGGCACTAGGAAATAGACTGTGAAAGCAGAGTAAAAGTTTATCCTGCAACCCGTTCCTTTTTGCTATAATAACGAACGTCTCTCCACATGCTCAGTTCTGAGAGATAATTGTGTGTGAAAGCCGTTCTTCACTTAGCTTGTTGGGAACACAAAGATTCTTTTAAGTTGCAAACACCAATCCATATATATATATGGGAAGTACAAGCTCCAACTACGGTTTTACAGTGAAAACTGCAGGAACTTCAAACCGGCACTAGGAAACAAACTGAGAAAACATAGAAAATGGTTCTTCTGCAACCCTTTCAATTTGTGCTATATGAACGAACGTCTGTTCACATGCTCAGTTCTGAGATTGTTGTGTGTGAAAACCGTCCTTAAACTAGCTTTTTGGGAACACAAAGTTTCATTTCAGTTGCAAACTACAATCCATATATATATATGGGAGGTACCAGCACCAACTAAGTTTTACAGTGAAAACTGAAGGAACTTAAAATCGGCACTAGGCAATAGACTGAGAAACCATAGTTAAAGTTACGGCTGCAACCCGTTCCCTTTGTGCTATATGAACGAACGTCTCTCCACATGCTCAGTTGTGAGAGATAAGTGTGTGTGAAAGCCGTCCTTCATCTAGCTTGTTGGGAACACAAAGTTTCTTTTCAGTTGCAAACCCCATTCCAGAAATATATATGGGGAGGATTCTAGCTGCCAAATCGGTTTTACAGTGTAAACTGCAGGAAATTAAAAACTGGCATTATTAAACAGACTGAGAATCCAGAGTAAAATTTTCTCCTGCAACCCGATCCCTTTTTGCTAGATGAAGGAGCGTCTCTCCATATGCTCAGTTCTGAGACATAATTGTGTGTGAAAGCCGTCCTTCACCTAGCTTTTTGGGAACACAATGTTTCTTTTCAGTTGCCAACTATAATCCATACATATATATGGGGAAGTACTAGCTCCAAATGGTTTTTACAGTGAAAACTGCAGGAAATTCAAACCGGCACTAGGAAACAGACTGAGAAACCAGAGTAAAAGTTTCACATTCAACTCGTTCCCTTTGTGCTAGATGAACAAACGTCCCTCCACATGCTCAGTTCTTAGAGATAACTGTGTGTGAAATCCGTCCTTCAACTAGTTTGTTGGGAACAAAATGTTTCTTTTCAGTTGCAAACAACACTCCATATATATATATGCTTAGATATTAGCTCCAACTTGGTTTTACAGTGAAAAATGCAGGAACTTCAACCCGGCACTAGGAAACAGGCTTAGAAACCAGAGTAAAAGTTTTCCCTGCAACCCATTCCCTTTGTGCTAGATGAACGATCGTCTCTACACATGCTCATTTCTGAGAGTTAAGTGTGTGTGAAATCCGTCTTTCACCTAGCTTGTTTGGAACACAAAATTTCTTTTAAGTTGCAAACACCAATCCATACTTATATATGGAGAGGTACTAGCTCCAAATCGGTTTTACAGTGAAAACTGCAGTAACTTCAAACCGGCACTAGGAAACAGACTGAGAATCCAGAGTAATACTTTCTTCTGCAACCCGATTACTTTGTGCTACATGAAGGAGCGTCTCACCATATGCTCATTTCTGAGACATAATTGTGTGTGAAAGCCATACTTCAACTAGCTTGTTGGGAATACAAAGTTTCTTTTTACTTGCAAACTCCAATCCATACATATATATGGGGAAATACTAGCTCCAACTCGGTTTTACAGTGAAAACTGCAGGAATTTAAAACCGGCACTAAGAAAAAGACTGAGAAGAAAAGTAAAATTTCCTCCTGCAAACCGTTCCGTTTGTGCTAGATGAACGAACGTCTCTCCACATGCTCAGTTTGAGTGATAACTATGTGTGAAAACCGACTTTCACTTAGCTTGTAGGGAACACAAAATATCATTTCAGTTGCAAATACCACTCCATACATATAAATGGGGAGGTACAAGCTCCAACTCGGTTTTACAGTGAAAACTGCAGGAACTTCAAACCGGCACTTGGAAACAGACTGAGAAACCAGAGTAAAAGTTTCTCCTGCAACCAGTTCCCTTTGTGCTAGATGAACGAAAGTCTCTATACATGCTCAGTTCTGAGATATAAGTGAGTGTGAAAGCCGTACTTCCACTAGTTTGTTGGGAACAAAATGTTTCTGTTCAGTTGTAAACGACACACCAAACATATATATGAGAAATACTAGCTCAAACTCGGTTTTACATTGAAAAATGCAGGAAATTCAAACCGGCACTAAGATACAGACTGAGTAACCGGAAAAAAAGTTTCTAATGCAACCCGTACACTTTGTGCTAGATGAACGAAATTCTCTCCTCATGCCCAGTTCTGAGAGATATGTGTGTGTGAAAGCCATCCTTCACCTTGCTTTTTGGGAACACAAAGTTTCTTTTCAGTTGCAAACTCCAATCCATATATATATATTTGGAGGTACTAGCTCCAAATCTGTTTTACAGTGAAAACTGAAGGAACTTCAAACCGGCACTAGGAAAGAGACTGAGAAACCAGAGTAAAAGAATCTTCTGCAACCCTTTCAATTTGTGCCATATGAACGAACGTCTCTCCACATCCTCAGTTCTGAGATAGGTGTGTGCTGAAAACCGTACTTCAACTAGCTTTTGGGAACACAAAGTTTCATTTCAGTTGCAAATTTCACTCCTTATATATATATGGGAGGTACCAGCACAAACTAGATTTTACAGTGAAAACTGCAGGAACTTAAAACCGGCACTAGGAAACAGACTGAGAAACCATAGTTTAAGTTACCGCTGCAACCCTTTCCCTTTGTGCTTGATGAACGACCGTCTCTCTACATGCACAGTTCTGAGAGAAAATTGTGTGTGAAAGCCGTACTTCACCTAGCTTGTTGGGAACACAAAGTTTCTTTCATTTTAAACTCCATTCCATACATTATATGGGGAGGATTAGCTCCAAATCAATTTTACAGTGAAAACTGCAGGAACTTCAAACCGGCACTAGGAAACAGTCTGATAAAATAGAGTAAATGCTTCCCCTGCCACCCGTGCCCTTTGTGCTAGATGAACGAACGTCTCTACACATGCTCATTTCTGAGAGATAATTGTGTGTCAAAGCCGCCCTTCAATTAGCTTGTTGGGACAACAAATTTTCTTTCAAATTGCAAACCCCACTCCATATATATATACGGGGAGGAACTAGCAGCAACTAATTTTTATAGTGAAAACTGCAGGAACTTCAATCCGGCACTAGGAAACAGAGTGAGAAACCAGAGTAAATGTTTCCCGGCAACCCTTTCCCTTTGTGCTAGATGAAGGAATGTCTCTCCACATGCTCAATTCTGAGAAATAAGTGGGTGTGAAAGCCGTCCTTCAACAAGCTTGTTGGGAACACAAAGTTTCTTTTCAATGGCAAACTCCACTCCATACATACATATGGGGAGGTACTAGCTCCAACTCTGTTTTACAGTGAAAATTGCAGGATCTTGAAACCGGCACTAGGAAACAGACTGAGAATCCAGAGTAAAAGTTTCTCCTGCAAACCGTTCCCTTTTTACTAGATGAACGAATGTCTCACCATATGCTCAGTTCTGTGACATAAGTGTGTGTGAAAACCGTGCTTCACCTATCTTGTTGGGAACACAAAGTCTTTTTTCAGTTGCAAACTCCACTCCATACATATATATGGGGAGGTACTAGCAGCAACTATTTTTTACAGTGAAAACTGCAGGAACTTCAATCCGGCACTAGGAAACAGAGTGAGAAACCAGAGTAAAACTTTCTCCTGCAACTCGTTCCGTTTGTACTAGATGAACGAAAGTGTCTCCACATGCTCAGTTCTGAGAAATAAGTGTGTGTGAAAGCAGTCCTTCAACTTGCTTTTAGGGAACACAAAGTTTCTTTTCAGTAGCAAACTACACTCCATATATATATTTGGGAGGTACCAACACCAACTAGTTTTTACAGTGAAAACTGCAGGAACTTAAAACCGGCACTAGGAAACAGACTGAGAAACCATAGTTAAAGTTACGGCTGCAACCCATTCCCTTTGTGCTAGATGAACGAACGTCTCTCCACATGCTCAGTTCTGAGAGAAAAGTGTGTGTGAAAGCTGTCCTTCACATAGCTTTTTGGGAACACATAGATTCTTTTCAGTTGTAAACTACACTCCATATATATATATGAGGAGGTACAAGCACCAACTAGATTTTACACTGAAAACTGCAGGAATTTCAAACCAGCACTAGGAAACAGACTGAGAAACCAGAGTAAAAATTTCTCCTGTAAACCTTTCCCTTTGTGCTAGATGAACGAAAGTCTCTCCACATGCTCAATTCTGAGAGATATGTGTGTGTGAAACCCGTCATTCACATAGCTTGTTGGGAACACGAAGTTTCTTTTCAGTTGCAAATCCCACTCCATATATATACATGGGGAGGATGTAGCTCCAACTCTGTTTTACAGTGAAAACTGTAGGAACTTCAACCCGGCCCTAGGAAACAGACTGAGAAACCAGAGAAAAATTTTCTCCTGCAAACCTTTCCCTTTGGGCTAGATGAACGAACGTATCTCCACATGTTCAGTTCTGAGAGATAAGTCTGTGTGAAAGCCGTCCTTCAACTAGCTTGTTGGGAACACAAAGTTTCTTTTAAGTTGCAAACCCCACTCCATATATATATATGGGGAGGTACAAGCTTCAACTCGGGTTTACAGTGAAAACTGCAGTAACATCAAACCAGCACTAGGAAACAGACTGAGAATCCAGAGTAAAAATTTCCCAGCAACCTTTTCCATTTTTGCTAGATGAACGAAAGTCTCTCCATATGCTCAGTTCTGAGACATACGTGTGTGTTGAAAGCCGTCCCATCAACTAGCTTGTTGGGAACACAAAGTTTCTTTTCAGGAGCAAATTCCACTCCATATATATACATGGGGAGGTTCAAGATCCAAATCTGTTTTATAGTTAAAACTGCAGGAACTTCAATGCGGCACTAGGAAAACAGACTGAGAAACCAGAATAAAACTTTCTCCTGCAACCCATTCCCATTGTGCTAAATGAACGAATGTCTCTGCACATGCTCAGTTCTGAGAGATATGTGTGTGTGAAAGCTGCCCTTCGCCTAGCTTGTTGGGAACACAAAGTTCCTTTTCACTTGCAAACTCCACTCCATACATATATATGGGGAGGTACTAGCTCCAACTCTGTTTTACAGTGAAAACTGCAGGAACTTCAATATTGCACTAGGAAACAGACTGAGAAACCAGAGTAAAAATTTCTCCTGCAAACCGTACCCTTTGTGCTAGATGAACGAATGTCTCTCCACATGCAATTTTCTGAGAGATAACTGTGTGTGAAAGCCGTCCTTCACCTAGCATGTTCGGAACACAAAGTTTCTTTTCAGTTGCAAACTCCAATCCATACATATATATGAGGAGTTACTAGATCCTAACTCGCTTTTACAGTGAAAACAGCAAAACTTCACACCGGCACTAGGAAACAGACTGAGAAACCAGAGTAAAAGTTTCTCCTGCAACACGTTCCTTTTGTGCTAGATAAACGAACGTCTCTCCACATGCTGAGTTCTGAGGGATATGTGTGTGTCAAAGCCGTCCATCACTTAGCTTTTTGGGAACACAAGTTTATTTTCAGTTGCAAACTCCAATCCATATAAATATATGGGGAGGTAGAAGCACGAAATCGGTTTACAGTTAAAACTGCAGGAACTTAAAACCGGCACTTGGAAACAGACTTAGAAACCAGAGTAAAAGTTTCTCCTTCAACCCGTTCCCTTTGTGCTATATGAACGAACGTCTCTCCACATGCTCAGTTGTGAGAGATAAGTGTGTGTGAAAGCCGTCCTTCATCTAGCTTGTTGGGAACACAAAGTTTCTTTTCAGTTGCAAACCCCATTCCAGAAATATATATGGGGAGGTTCTAGCTGCCAAATCGGTTTTACAGTGTAAACTGCAGGAAATTAAAAACTGGCATTATTAAACAGACTGAGAATCCAGAGTAAAATTTTCTCCTGCAACCCGATCCCTTTTTGCTAGATGAAGGAGCGTCTCTCCATATGCTCAGTTCTGAGACATAATTGTGTGTGAAAGCCGTCCTTCACCTAGCTTTTTGGGAACACAATGTTTCTTTTCAGTTGCCAACTATAATCCATACATATATATGGGGAAGTACTAGCTCCAAATGGTTTTTACAGTGAAAACTGCAGGAAATTCAAACCGGCACTAGGAAACAGACTGAGAAACCAGAGTAAAAGTTTCACATTCAACTCGTTCCCTTTGTGCTAGATGAACAAACGTCCCTCCACATGCTCAGTTCTTAGAGATAACTGTGTGTGAAATCCGTCCTTCAACTAGTTTGTTGGGAACAAAATGTTTCTTTTCAGTTGCAAACAACACTCCATATATATATATGCTTAGATATTAGCTCCAACTTGGTTTTACAGTGAAAAATGCAGGAACTTCAACCCGGCACTAGGAAACAGGCTTAGAAACCAGAGTAAAAGTTTTCCCTGCAACCCATTCCCTTTGTGCTAGATGAACGATCGTCTCTACACATGCTCATTTCTGAGAGTTAAGTGTGTGTGAAATCCGTCTTTCACCTAGCTTGTTTGGAACACAAAATTTCTTTTAAGTTGCAAACACCAATCCATACTTATATATGGAGAGGTACTAGCTCCAAATCGGTTTTACAGTGAAAACTGCAGTAACTTCAAACCGGCACTAGGAAACAGACTGAGAATCCAGAGTAATAGTTTCTTCTGCAACCCGATTACTTTGTGCTACATGAAGGAGCGTCTCACCATATGCTCATTTCTGAGACATAATTGTGTGTGAAAGCCATACTTCAACTAGCTTGTTGGGAATACAAAGTTTCTTTTTCCTTGCAAACTCCAATCCATACATATATATGGGGAAATACTAGCTCCAACTCGGTTTTACAGTGAAAACTGCAGGAATTTAAAACCGGCACTAAGAAAAAGACTGAGAAGAAAAGTAAAATTTCCTCCTGCAAACCGTTCCGTTTGTGCTAGATGAACGAACGTCTCTCCACATGCTCAGTTTGAGTGATAACTATGTGTGAAAACCGACTTTCACTTAGCTTGTAGGGAACACAAAATATCATTTCAGTTGCAAATACCACTCCATACATATAAATGGGGAGGTACAAGCTCCAACTCGGTTTTACAGTGAAAACTGCAGGAACTTCAAACCGGCACTTGGAAACAGACTGAGAAACCAGAGTAAAAGTTTCTCCTGCAACCAGTTCCCTTTGTGCTAGATGAACGAAAGTCTCTATACATGCTCAGTTCTGAGATATAAGTGAGTGTGAAAGCCGTACTTCCACTAGTTTGTTGGGAACAAAATGTTTCTGTTCAGTTGCTAAACGACACACCAAACATATATATGAGAAATACTAGCTCAAACTCGGTTTTACATTGAAAAATGCAGGAAATTCAAACCGGCACTAAGATACAGACTGAGTAACCGGAAAAAAAGTTTCTAATGCAACCCGTACACTTTGTGCTAGATGAACGAAATTCTCTCCTCATGCCCAGTTCTGAGAGATATGTGTGTGTGAAAGCCATCCTTCACCTTGCTTTTTGGGAACACAAAGATTCTTTTCAGTTGCAAACTCCAATCCATATATATATTAGGGGGGGTACTAGCTACAACTCTGGTTTACAGTGAAAATTGCAGGAACTTCAAACCGGCACTAGGAAACAGACTGAGAAACCAGACAAAATGTTTCTACTGCAAACAGTTCACTTTGTGCTAGATGAACGAAAATCTCTCCACATGCTCAGTTCTGAGAAATAATTGTGTGTGAAAGCCTTCCTTCACCTAGCATGTTGGGAACACAAAGTTTCTTTTCATTTGTAATCTCCAATCCATACATATATAAGAGGAGTTACTAGTTCCAACTCGCTTTTACAGTGAAAACAGCAAAACTTCAACCCGGCAGTAGGAAACAGACTGAGAAACCATAGTAAAAGTTTCTCCTGCAACACGTTCTTTTTGTGCTAGATAAACGAACGTCTCTCCACATGCTCAGTTCTGAGAAACAAGTGTGTGTGAAAGCCGTCTTCACCTGGCTTGTTGGGAATCAAAATTTCTTTACAGATGTAACCTACACTCCATAAATATATATGGGGATGTAAGCTCCAACACTGTTTTACAGTGAAAACTGCAGGAACTTCAACGCGGCCCTAGGAAACAGACTGAGAAACCAGAGAAATATTTTCTCCTGCAAACCTTTCCATTTGGGCTAGATGAACGAACGTATCTCCACATGTTCAGTTCTGAGAGATAAGTCTGTGTGAAAGCCGTCCTTCAACTAGCTTGTTGGGAACACAAAGTTTCTTTTCAGTTGCAAACCCCACTCCATATATATATATGGGGAGGTACAAGCTTCAAATCGGGTTTACAGTGAAAACTGCAGTAACATCAAACCAGCACTAGGAAACAGACTGAGAATCCAGAGTAAAAATTTCCCAGCAACCTTTTCCATTTTTGCTAGATGAACGAAAGTCTCTCCATATGCTCAGTTCTGAGACATACGTGTGTGTGAAAGCCGTCCATCAACTAGCTTGTTGGGAACACAAAGTTTCTTTTCAGGAGCAAATTCCACTCCATATATATACATGGGGAGGTTCAAGATCCAAATCTGTTTTATAGTTAAAACTGCAGGAACTTCAATGCGGCACTAGGAAAACAGACTGAGAAACCAGAGTAAAACTTTCTCCTGCAACCCATTCCCATTGTGCTAAATGAACGAAAGTCTCTGCACATGCTCAGATTTGAGAGATATGTGTGTGCGAAAGCTGCCCTTCGACTAGATTGTTGGGAACACAAAGTTTCCTTTCACTTGCAAACTCCAATCCATACATATATATGGGGAGGTACTAGCTCCAACTTTGTTTTACAGTGAATACTGCAGGAACTTCAAAAGTGCACTAGGAAACAGACTGAGAAACAAGAGTAAAAGTTTCTCCTGCAACCCGTTCCCTTTGTGCTAGATGAACGAATGTCTCTCCACATGCAATTTTCTGAGAGATAAGTGTATGTGAAAGCCGTAGTTCAACAAGCTTGTTGGGAACACAAAGATTCTTTTCAGTTGCAAACTCCACTCCATGCATATATATGGGGAATGACTAGCTCCAACTCTGTTTTACAGTGAAAACTGCAGGAACTTCAACCAGCACTAGGAAACAGACTGAGAAACCAGAGTAAAAATTTCTCCTGCAACCCGTTCCATTTGTGCTAGATGAACTAAATTCTCTCCACATGCTCAATTCTCAGAGATATATGTGTGTGAAACCTGTCATTAACCTAGCTTGTTGGGAACACAAAGTTTCTTTTCAGTTGCAAATTCCACTGCACACATATACATGGGGAGGATTTAGCTCCAAATCTGTTTTACAGTGAGAACTGCAGGAATTTCAACCCGGCACTAGGAAATAGACTGAGAACCCAGTCAAAAATTTTCTCCTTCAAAACGTTCCCTTTGTGCTAGATGAACGAACGTCTCTCTCCACATGCTCAGTTCTGAGAAACAAGTGTGTGTGAAAGCCGTCTTCACCTAGCTTGTTGGGAATCAAAGTTACTTTTCAGATGCAAACTACTCTCCATAAATATATATGGGGAGGTAAGCGCTAACTCGGTTTTAAAATGAAAACTGCAGAAAAATCAAACCTGGCACTAGGAAACAGACTGAGAATCCAGAGTAAAAGTTTCTCCTGCCACCCGTTCCCTTTGTACTAGATTAACGAACGTCTCTCCATATGCTCAGTTCTGTGACATACGTCTGTGTGAAAGCCGTGATCCCCTAGCATGTTGGGAACTCAAAGTTTCTTTTCAGTTGCAATTTCCACTATATACATATACATGGGGAGGTACAAGCTCCAATTCTTTTTTACAGTGAAAACTGCAGGAACTTCAAACCTGCACAAGGAAACAGACTGAGAAACCAGTGTAAAAGATTCTTCTGCAACCCTTTCAATTTGTGCTATAAGAACGAAAGTCTCGTCACATGCTCAGTTCTGAGAGATAAATGTGTGTGAAAACCGTCCTTCACCTAGCTTTATGGGAACACAAAAATTTTTTTCGGTTGCAAACTAAACTCCATATATATATATGGGGAGGTACCAGCACCAAATAAGTTTTACACTGAAACCTGCAGGAATTTCAAACCAGCACTAGGAAACAGACTGAGAAACCAGAGTAAAATTTCTCCTGCAAACTTTTCCCTTTTGTGCTAGATGAACGAACGTCTCTCCACATGCTCAATTCTGAGAGATATGTGTGTGTGAAACCCGTCTTTCACTTAGCTTGTTGGGAAAACAAAGGTTCTTTTCAGTTGCAAATACCACACCATAAAAATACATGGGGAGGTTTTAGCTCCAACTCTGTTTTACAGTGAGAAATGCAGGAACTTCAACCCGGCACTAGGTAACAGACTGAGAAACCAGTCAAAAGTTTTCTCCTGCAGCCCGTTAACTTTGTTCTAGATGAACGAAATTCTCTCTTCATGCTCAGTTCTGAGAGATATGTGTATGTGAAAGCCGTCCTTCACCTAGATTGTTGGGATCACAAAGCCTCTTTTCAGTTGCAAACTCCACTGCATACATATATATGGGGAATGTCAAGCTCCAACTCGGTTTTACACTGAAAAATGTAGGAACTTCAAACCGGCACTAGGAAACAGACAGTGAAACCAGTCAAATATTATCTCCTGCAACACGTTCCCTTTGTGTTACATGAACGAACGTCTCTCCACATGCTCATTTCTGAGAAACAAGTGTGTTTTATAGCCGTCTTCACCTAGCTTGTTGGGAAACAAAGTTAATATTCAGATGCAAATTACTCTCAATAAATATATATGGGGATGTAAGAACCAACTCGGTTTTAAAGTGAAAACTGCAGAAAATTCAAACCGGCCCTAGGTATCAGACTGAGAATCTAGAGTAAATGTTTCTCCTGCAACACGTTCCCTTTGTACTAGACGAACGAACGTCTCTCCATATGCTCAGTTCTATGACATATGTGTGTGTGGAAGCCGTGCTTCCCCTAGCATGTTGGGAACTCAAAGTTTCTCTTCAGTTGCAAATACCACTCCATACATATACATGGGGAGGTTCTAGCCCCAAATCTATATTACAGTGAAAACTGCAGGAACTTCAACCCGGCACTAGGAAACAGACTGAGAAACCAGAGTATAAGTTTCTCCTGCAACCCGTTTCCCTTGTGCTAGACGAACGAACGTCTCTCCACATGCTCAGTTCTGAGAAATAAGTGTGTGGGAATGCTGTCCTTCACCAAGCTTGTAGGGAACACAAAGTTTCTTTTCAGTTGCTAACTCCAATCTATACATATATATGGGTAGGTACTAGCTCCAACTCGGTTTTACTGTGAAAAATGCAGGAACTTCAAACCGGCACTAGGAAACAGACTGAGAATCCAGAGTAAACGTTTCTCCTGCAAACCGTTCCCTTTGTACTAGATGAACGAAAGTCTCTCCATATTCTCAGTTCTGTGAGATTATTGTGTGTGAAAACCGTGCTTCACCTAGCTTGTTGGGAACCGAAAGTTTCTTTTCATTAGCAAACTCCACTCCATATATATATATTGGAAGGTACTAGCTCCAAATCTGTTTTACAGTGAAAACTGAAGGAACTTCAAATCGGCACTAGGAAAGAGACTGAGAAACCAGAGTAAAAGAATCTTCTGCAACCCTTTCAATTTGTGCCATATGAACGAACGTCTCTCCACATCCTCAGTTCTGAGATAGGTGTGTGTGAAATACCGTACTTCAACTAGCTTTTTGGGAACACAAAGTTTCATTTCAGTTGCAAATTTCACTCCTTATATATATATGGGAGGTACCAGCACCAACTAGATTTTACAGTGAAAACTGCAGGAACTTAAAACCGGCACTAGGAAACAGACTGAGAAACCAGAGTTTAAGTTACCGCTGCAACCCTTTCCCTTTGTGCTTGATGAACGACCGTCTCTCCACATGCACAGTTCTGAGAGAAAATTGTGTGTGAAAGCCGTACTTCACCTAGCTTGTTGGGAACACAAAGTTTCTTTTCATTTTTAAACTCCATTCCATACATATATATGGGGAGGTATTAGCTCCAAATCAATTTTACAGTGAAAACTGCAGGAACTTCAAAACGTCACTAGGAAACAGTCTGATAAAATAGAGTAAATGCTTCCCCTGCAACCCGTGCCCTTTTTGCTAGATGAATGAACGTCTCTACACATGCTCAGTTCTGAGAGATAATTGTGTGTCAAAGCCGCCCTTCAATTAGCTTGTTGGGACAACAAATTTTCTTTCAAGTTGCAAACTCCACTCCATATATATATACGGGGAGGAACTAGCAGCAACTAATTTTTATAGTGAAAACTGCAGGAACGTCAAACCGGCACTAGGAAACAGAGTGAGAAACCAGAGTAAATGTTTCCCGGCAACCCTTTCCCTTTGTGCTAGATGAAGGAATGTCTCTCCACATGCTCAATTCTGAGAAATAAGTGGGTGTGAAAGCCGTCCTTCAACAAGCTTGTTGGAACACAAAGATTCTTTTCAGTTGCAAACCCCACTCCATACATACATATGGGGAGGTACTAGCTCCAACTCTGTTTTACAGTGAAAATTGCAGGATCTTGAAACCGGCACTAGGAAACAGACTGAGAATCCAGAGTAAAAGTTTCTCCTGCAAACCGTTCCCTTTTTACTAGATGAACGAATATCTCACCATATGCTCAGTTCTGTGACATAAGTGTGTGTGAAAACCTTGCTTCACCTATCTTGTTGGGAACACAAAGACTTTTTTCAATTGCAAACTCCACTCCATACATATATATGGGGAGGTACTAGCAGCAACTATTTTTTACAGTGAAAACTGCAGGAACTTCAATCCGGCACTAGGAAACAGAGTGAGAAACCAGAGTAAAACTTTCTCCTGCAACTCGTTCCGTTTGTACTAGATGAACGAAAGTGTCTCCACATGCTCAGTTCTGAGAAATAAGTGTGTGTGAAAGCAGTCCTTCAACTTGCTTTTAGGGAACACAAAGTTTCTTTTCAGTAGCAAACTACACTCCATATATATATATGGGAGGTACCAACACCAACTAGTTTTTACAGTGAAAACTGCAGGAACTTAAAACCGGCACTAGGAAACAGACTGAGAAACCATAGTTAAAGTTACGGCTGCAAACCATTCCCTTTGTGCTAGATGAACGAAAGTCTCTCCACATGCTCAGTTCTGAGAGAAAAGTGTGTGTGAAAGCTGTCCTTCACATAGCTTTTTGGGAACACATAGATTCTTTTCAGTTGCAAACTACACTCCATATATATATATGGAGAAGTACTAGCACCAAATATATTTTACACTGAAATCTGCAGGAATTTCAAACCAGCACTAGGAAACAGACTGAGAAACCAGAGTAAAAATTTCTCCTGTAAACCTTTCCCTTTGTGCTAGATGAACGAAAGTCTCTCCACATGCTTAATTCTGAGAGATATGTGTGTGTGAAACCCGTCATTCACATAGCTTGTTGGGAACACGAAGTTTTCTTTTCAGTTGCAAATCCCACTCCATATATATACATGGGGAGGATGTAGCTCCAACTCTGTTTTACAGTGAAAACTGTAGGAACTTCAACCCGGCACTAGGTAACACACTGAGAAACCAGTCAAAAATTTTCTCCTGCAACCCGTTCACTTTGTGCTAGTTGAACGAACGTATCTCCACATGCTCACTTCTGAGAAAAAAGTGTGTGTGAACGCCATCTTAACCTAGCTTGTTGGGAATCAAAGTTAGTTTTCAGATGCAAACTACTCTCCATAAATACATATGGGGACGTAAGTTCCAACTCGGTTTTAAAGTGAAAACTGCAGAAAATTCAAACCGGCTCTAGCAAACAGAGTGAGAATCCAGAGTAAAATTTCTCCTGCAACCCTTTCCCTTTGTACTAAATGAACGAAAATCTCTCCATATGCTCACTTCTGTGACATAAGTGTGTGTGAAAGCCGTGCTTCCCGTAGCATGTTGGGAACTCAAAGATTCTTTTCATTTGCAAATACCACTCCATACATATACATGGGGATGTTCTAGCTCCAAATCTGTATTACAGTGAAAACTGCAGGATCTTCAACCCGGCACTAGGAAACAGACTGAGAAACCAGAGAAAAAGTTTCTCCTGCAACCCGTTTCCCTTGTGCTAGATGAACGAACGTCTCTCCACATGCTCAGTTTTGAGAGATAAGTGTGCGTGAAAGCCGTACTTCACCTAGCTTGTTGGGAACACAATGTTTCTTTCCAGTTGCAAACTCCGCTCCATACATATAAATGGGGAGGGACTAGTTCCAATTTTGTTTTATATTGAAAAATGTAGGAACTTCAGACGGGCAGTAGGAAACAGACTGAGAAACCAGAGTAATACTTAATTCTGCAATATTTTCAATTTGTGCTATATGAACGAAAGTCTCCCCACATGATCAGTTCAGAGAAATAAGTGTGTGTGAAAGCCGTCCTTCACCTAGTTTCTTGGGAACACAAAGATTCTTTTCCTTTGCAAACACCAATCCATACATATATATGGGGAGGTACTACCTCCAACTCGGTTTTACAGTGAAAACTGAAGGAACTTCAGATCGGCACTAAGAAACAGACTGAGAAACCAGAGTAAAAGGTTCTTCTGCAACCCTTACAATTTGTGCTATATGAACGAACGTCTCTCCACATGCTCAGTTCTGAGATATGTGTGTGTGAAAACCGTCCTTCACCTAGCTTTTTGGGAATACAAAGATTCTTTTCAGTAGCCAACTCCACTCCATACATATATATGGGGAAGTACAAACTCCAAATAGGCTTTACAGTGAAAACTGCAGGAACTTCAAACCGGCACCAGGAAACAGACTGAGAAACCAGAGTAAATGTTTCTCCTGCAACCCATGCCCTTTGTGCTAGATGAACGAACATCTCTCCACATGCTCAGTTCTGAGATAGGTGTGTGTGAAAACCGTCCTTCAACTAGCTTTTTGGAAACACAAAGTTTCTTTTCAGTTGCCAACTACACTCCATTTAAATATATGGAAGGAACCAGCACTAACTAGTTTTTACAGTGAAAACTGTAGGAACATAATCCGGCACTAGTAAACAGACTTAGAAACCATAGTTAAAGTTACCGCAGCAAAAAGTTCCCTTTGTGCTAAATGAACGAACGTCTCTCCACATGCTCAGTTCTGAGACAAAATTGTGTGTGAAAGCCGTCCTTCACCTAGCTTGTTGGGAACACAAAGTTTTTATTCTGTTGCAAATTACAATCCATACATATATATGGGAGGATGTAGCCTCCAACTCTGTTTTACAGTGAAACTGTAGGAACTTCAACCCGGCACTAGGTAACACACTGAGAAACCAGTCAAAAATTTTCTCCTGCAACCCGTTCACTATGTGCTAGATGAACGAACGTATCTCCACATGCTCAGTTCGGAGAAAAAAGTGTGTGTGAACGCCATCTTAACCTATCTTGTTGGGAATCAAAGTTAGTTTTCAGATGCAAACTACTCTCCAAAAATATATATGGGGACGTAAGCTCCAACTCGGTTTTAAAGTGAAAACTGCAGAAAATTTAAACCGGCACTAGGAAACAGACTGAGAATCCAGAGTAAAAGTTTCTCCTGCAACCCTTTCCCTTTGTACAAGTTGAATGAAAGTCTCTCCATATGCTCAATTGTGTGACATACGATTGTGTGAAAGCCGTGCTTCCCCTGGCATGTTGGGATCTCAAAGTTTCTTTTCAGTTGCAAATTCCACTCCATACATATACATGGGGAGGATCTAGCTCCAACTCTGTTTTACAGTGAAAACTGCAGGAACTTCAACCCGGCACTAGGAAAAAGACTGAGAAACTAGAGAAAAAGTTTCTCCTGCAACCCGTGCCATTTGTGCTAGATGAACGAACGTCTCTCCACATGCACATTTCTGAGAGATATATGTGTGTGAAAGCCGCCCTTCAATAAGCTTGGTGGGAACTCAAAGTTTCTTTTCATTTGAAAAAACTCCACTCATATATTTATATGGGGAGGTAATAGCAGCAACTAATTTTTACAGTGAAAACTGCAGGAACTTCAATTCCGGCACTAGGAAACAGAGTGAGAATCCAGAGTAAAACTTTCTCCTGCAACTCGTTCCGTTTGTGCTAGATGAACGAACGTCTCTCCACATGCTCAGTTCTGAGAGATATTGTGGGTGAAAGCCGTCCTTCACCAAGCTTGTTGGGAACACAAATTTTCTTTTCAGTTGCAAACCCCAAACCATACATATATATGGGGTGGTACTAGCTCCAACTCGGGTTTTACTGTGAAAACTGCAGGAACGTCAAAACCGGCACGAGGAAACAGACTGAGAATCCGAGTAAAGTTTCTCCTGCCAACCGTTCCCTTTGTACGAGATGAACGAAGTCTCTCCATATGATCAGTTCTGTGACATAAGTGTGTGTGAAAACCGTGCTTAACTTTGCTTGTTGGGAACAGAAAGTTTCTTTTCATTTGCAAACTCCTCTCCATACATATATATGGGAAGGTACAAGCTCCAACACTGTTTTACAGTGAAAACTGAAGGAACTTCAAACCGCACTAGGAAACCGACTGAGAATCCAGAGTTAAAGTTAACCGCTGCATCCTGTTCAATTTTGCTTGATGAATGAACGTCTCTCCACATGCTCATTTCTGAGAGATAAGTGTGTGTGAAAGCCGCCCTTCAATTAGCTTGTTGGGAACACAAAGTTTCTTTTCAGTTGCAAATTCCACTCCATATATATATATGGGAGGTTCTAGCAGCACAATTTTTTACAGTGAAAACTGCATGAACTTACAATCCGGCACTAGGAAACATCAGTGAGAACCAGATAAAATCTTTCTCCTGCAACCTGTTCCGTTTGTGCTAGATAACGAACGTCTCTCCACGTGCTCAGGTCTAGAGATAGGGTGTGTGTGAATGCCGTCCTTACAAAGCTTGTTGGGAACACAAAGTTTCTTTTCAGTTTGCAAACCCAATCCATACATATTATAGGGGGAGGTTCTAGCTCACAAGCTGTTTTAAGAAGAAAACATGAAGGAAATTCAAACATGCACTAGGAAACAGACTGAGAAAACCAGAGTAAATATTACCTGCCATCCGTAACTTTTTGCTAGATGAAAGAACGTCTCTCCCATGCTCAGTTCTGAGAAAGTTGTGTGTGAAAACCGTCCTTCACCTAGTTTTTGGGAACACAAATTTGCTTTTCAGTTGCAAACTACACTCCATATATATATATGGGGAGGTACTAGCAGCTACCAATTTTTACAGTGAAAACTGCAGGAACTTCAATCCGGCACTAGGAAACGGAGTGAAATCCCATAGTAAAACTTTCTCCTGCAACCTGTTCCGTTGTGCTAGATGAACCAACGTCTCTCCCAGGCTCAGCTCTGAGATATAAGTGTGTGTGAAAGCCTTCCTTCAACAAACTTTTTAGGAAAACAAATTTCTTTTCAGTTGCAAACCCCAATCCATACATATATATGGGGAGGTACAAGCTCCACCTCGGTTTTACAGTGAAAACTGCAGGAACTTCAACCGCACCAGGAAACAGACTGAGAACCAAGTAAATGTTTCTCTGCAACACGTTCACTTTGTGCTAGATGAACGAATGTCTCTCCACATGCTAGGTTCTGAGAGATAAGTGTGTGTGAAAGCCGTCCTTCACCAAGTTTGTTGGGAACACAAAGATTCTTTTCCTTTGCCAACACCAATCCATACATATATATGGGGAGGTTCTAGCTCCAACTCGGTTTTACTGTGAAAACTGCAGGAACTTCAAACCGGCACTAGGAAACACACTGAGAAATCATAGAAAAAGATTCTTCTCCAACCCTTTCAATCTGTGCTATATGAAAGAACGTCTCTCCAAATGCTCAGTTCTGCGATAGGTGTGTGTGAAAGCCGTACTTCACCTTGATTGTTGGGAACCAAAATTTGTTTTCAGTTGCAAATTCCACTCCATACTTATACATGGGGAGGATCTAACTCCAAATCTGTTTTACAGTGAAAACTGCAGGACTTCACACGGCACTAGGAAAAAGACTGAGAACTAGAGTAAATTTCCTCCTGCAACCCGTGCCTTTGAGCTAGATGAACGAACGTCTCACCACATGCTCAGTTCTGAGTGATAAGTGTGTGTGAATGCCACCCTTCAATTAGCTTGTTGGGAACACAAAGTTTCTTTCAGTTGCACATTCCACTCCATACATATTATGGATAGGGACTAGCAGCAACTAATTTTTACAGTAAAACTGCAGGAACTTCAATCCGGCAATAGGAAACAGAGTGAGAATCCGAGTAAAACTTTCTCCTGCAACCCGTTCCGTTGTGCTAGATGAACGAACGTCTCTCCACATGCTCATTTCTAAGAGATATGTGTCTTTGAAGCCGTCCTTCATCTAGCTTTTTGGGAACACAAAGTTTCTTTTCAATTTCAAATCCACTCCATACATATATATGGGAGGAACTCGCTCCAACTCAGTTTTACAGTGTAAACTGAGGAAATTCAAACATGCACTAGGAACAGACTGAAAACCAGAGTAAAAGTTTCTCCTGCAAACCATTCCATTTGTGCCAGATGAAGGAAGGTTCTCTCCTCATGCTCAGTTCTAAGAGATATGTGTCTGTGAAATCCGTCATTCACCTAGCTTGTTTGGGAACACAAAGTTTGTTTTCAGTTGCAATTCCACTCCATACATATACAGGGGAGGATCGAACTCCAACTCTTTTTTTACAGTGAAAACTGCAGGACTTCAACACGGCACTAGGAAAAAGACTGAGAACTAGAGTAAAATTCCTCCTGCACCCGTGCCCTTGAGCTGGATGAACGAACGTCTCTCCACATGCTCAGTTCTGAGAGATAATTGTGTGTGAAAGCCGCCCTTCAATTAGTTTGTTGGGAACAAAGAGTTTCTTTTCAGTTGCAAATTCCACTCCATACATATATATTGGAAGGTACTATCAGCAACTAAATTTACAGTGAAAACTGCAGGAACTTCAATCCGGCAGTAGGAAACAGAGTGAGAACCAGAGAAAACTTTCTCCTTCACCCGATCGGTTTTGTGCAAGATGAACGAAGTCTCTCCACATGCTCATTTCTTGAGAGAGAATTGTTGTGTCTAAGCCGTCCTTCACCAGCTTGTTGGGAACACAAAGTTTCTTTTCAGTGGCTAAACCCAATCCATACATATATATGGAGAGGTACTAACTCCAACTCGTTTTACAGTGAAACTGCAGGAACTTCAAACCGGCACTAGGAAACAAACTGAGAAATCATAGTAAAAGTTTCTTCTGCAACCCTTTCAATTTGTGCTATATGAAAGAACGTCTCTCCAAATGCTCAGTTTTGAGATAGGTGTGTGTGAAAGCCGTCCTTCATCTAGCTTTTTTGGGAACACAAATTTCTTTTCAGTTACAAACCCCACTCCATACAAATATAAGGGAAAGTATTAGCTCCAAAACCGTTTTACGTGAAACTGCAGGAACTTCAAACCGGCACTAGGAACAGAATGAGAAACTGGAGTGAAACTTTCTCATGCAACCTGTTCCGTTTGCTAGATGAAGAACGCTTCTCCACATGATTAGTTCTGAGATATAAGTGTCTGTGAAAGCGGTACTTCAAAAAGATTTTAGGAAAA
>NC_045731.1:6641199-6673580 GCF_009834535.1 Camelus ferus | reverse complement strand
TTGAAACCGGCACTAGGAAACAGACTGAGAATCCAGAGTAAAAGTTTCTCCTGCAAACCGTTCCCTTTTTACTAGATGAACGAATGTCTCACCATATGCTCAGTTCTGTGACATAAGTGTGTTTGAAAACCGTGCTTCACCCTATCTTGTTGGGAACACAAAGTCTTTTTTCAGTTGCAAACTCCACTCCATACATATATATGGGGAGGTACTAGCAGCAACTACTTTTTACAGTGAAAACTGCAGGAACTTCAATCCGGCACTAGGAAACAGAGTGAGAAACCAGAGTAAAACTTTCTCCTGCAACTCGTTCCGTTTGTACTAGATGAACGAAAGTGTCTCCACATGCTCAGTTCTGAGAAATAAGTGTGTGTGAAAGCAGTCCTTCAACTGGCTTTTAGGGAACACAAAGTTTCTTTTCAGTAGCAAACTACACTCCATATATATATAGGGAGGTACCAACACCAACTAGTTTTTATAGTGAAAACTGCAGGAACTAAAAACCGGCACTAGGAAACAGACTGAGAAACCAGAGTTAAAGTTACGGCTGCAACCCATTCCCTTTGTGCTAGATGAACGAACGTCTCTCCACATGCTCAGTTCTGAGAGAAAAGTGTGTGTGAAAGCTGTCCTTCACATAGCTTTTTGGGAACACATAGATTCTTTTCAGTTGTAAACTACACTCCATATATATATATGAGGATGTACAAGCACCAACTAGATTTTACACTGAAAACTGCAGGAATTTCAAACCAGCACTAGGAAACAGACTGAGAAACCAGAGTAAAAATTTCTCCTGTAAACCTTTCCCTTTGTGCTAGATGAACGAAAATCTCTCCACATGCTCAATTCTGAGAGATATGTGTGTGTGAAACCCGTCATTCACATAGCTTGTTGGGAACACGAAGTTTCTTTTCAGTTGCAAATTCCAATCCATACATATATATGGGGAGGTACTAGCTCCAACTCTGTTTTACAGTGAAAACTGCAGGAACTTCAATATTGCACTAGGAAACAGACTGAGAAACCAGAGTAAAAATTTCTCCTGCAAACCGTACCCTTTTTGCTAGATGAACGAATGTCTCGCCACATGCAATTTTCTGAGAGATAACTGTGTGTGAAAGCCGTCCTTCACCTAGCATGTTCGGAACACAAAGTTTCTTTTCAGTTGCAAACTCCAATCCATACATATATATGAGGAGTTACTAGATCCAACTCGCTTTTACAGTGAAAACAGCAAAACTTCACACCGGCACTAGGAAACAGACTGAGAAACCAGAGTAAAAGTTTCTCCTGCAACACATTCCTTTTGTGCTAGATAAATGAACGTCTCTCCACATGCTGAGTTCTGAGGGATATGTGTGTGTCAAAGCCGTCCATCACTTAGCTTTTTGGGAACACAAGTTTATTTTCAGTTGCAAACTCCGATCCATATAAATATATGGGGAGGTAGAAGCACGAAATCGGTTTACAGTTAAAACTGCAGGAACTTAAAACCGGCACTTGGAAACAGACTTAGAAACCAGAGTAAAAGTTTCTCCTTCAACCCGTTCCCTTTGTGCTATATGAACGAACGTCTCTCCACATGCTCAGTTGTGAGAGATAAGTGTGTGTGAAAGCCGTACTTCATCTAGATTTTTGGGAACACAAAGTTTCTCTTCAGTTGCAAACCCCATTCCAGAAATATATATGGGTAGGTTCTAGCTCCAAATCGGTTTTACAGTGTAAACTGAAGGAAATTAAAAACTGGCATTATTAAACAGACTGAGAATCCAGAGTAAAATTTTCTCCTGCAACCCGATCCCTTTTTGCTAGATGAAGGAGCGTCTCTCCATATGCTCAGTTCTGAGACATAATTGTGTGTGAAAGCCGTCCTTCACCTAGCTTTTTGGGAACACAATATTTCTTTTCAGTTGCCCACTATAATCCATACATATATATGGGGAAGTACTAGCTCCAAATGGTTTTTACAGTGAAAACTGCAGGAAATTCAAACCGGCACTAGGAAACAGACTGAGAAACCAGAGTAAAATTTCACATTCAACTCGTTCCCTTTGTGCTAGATGAACAAACGTCCCTCCACATGCTCAGTTCTTAGAGATAACTGTGTGTGAAATCCGTCCTTCAACTAGTTTGTTGGGAACAAAATGTTTCTTTTCAGTTGCAAACAACACTCCATATATATATATGCTTAGATATTAGCTCCAACTTGGTTTTACAGTGAAAAATGCAGGAACTTCAACCCGGCACTAGGAAACAGGCTTAGAAACCAGAGTAAAAATTTTCCCTGCAACCCATTCCCTTTGTGCTAGATGAACGATCGTCTCTACACATGCTCATTTCTGAGAGTTAAGTGTGTGTGAAATCCGTCTTTCACCTAGCTTGTTTGGAACACAAAATTTCTTTTAAGTTGCAAACACCAATCCATACTATATATGGAGAGGTACTAGCTCCAAGTCGGTTTTACAGTGAAAACTGCAGTAACTTCAAACCGGCACTAGGAAACAGACTGAGAATCCAGAGTAATAGTTTCTTCTGCAACCCGATTACTTTGTGCTACATGAAGGAGCGTCTCACCATATGCTCATTTCTGAGACATAATTGTGTGTGAAAGCCATACTTCAACTAGCTTGTTGGGAATACATAGTTTCTTTTTACTTGCAAACTCTAATCCATACATATATATGTTGAAATACTAGCTCCAACTCGATTTTACAGTGAAAACTGCAGGAATTTAAAACCGGCACTAAGAAAAAGACTGAGAAGAAAAATAAAATTTCCTCCTGCAAACCGTTCCGTTTGTGCTAGATGAACGAACGTCTCTCCACATGCTCAGTTTGAGTGATAACTATGTGTGAAAACCGACTTTCACTTAGCTTGTAGGGAACACAAAATATCATTTCAGTTGCAAATACCACTCCATACATATAAATTGGGAGGTACAAGCTCCAACTCGGTTTTACAGTGAAAACTGCAGGAACTTCAAACCGGCACTTGGAAACAGACTGAGAAACCAGAGTAAAAGTTTCTCCTGCAACCAGTTCCCTTTGTGCTAGATGAACGAAAGTCTCTATACATGCTCAGTTCTGAGATATAAGTGAGTGTGAAAGCCGTACTTCCACTAGTTTGTTGGGAACAAAATGTTTCTGTTCAGTTGCAAACGACACACCAAACATATATATGAGAAATACTAGCTCAAACTCGGGTTACATTGAAAATGCAGGAAATTCAAACCGGCACTAAGATACAGACTGAGTAACCGGAAAAAAAGTTTCTAATGCAACCCGTACACTTTGTGCTAGATGAACGAAATTCTCTCCTGATGCCCAGTTCTGAGAGATATGTGTGTGTGAAAGCCATCCTTCACCTTGCTTTTTGGGAACACAAAGTTTCTTTTCAGTTGCAAACTCCAATCCATATATATATATTTGGAGGTACTAGCTCCAAATCTATTTTACAGTGAAAACTGAAGGAACTTCAAACCGGCACTAGGAAAGAGACTGAGAAACCAGAGTATAAGAATCTTCTGCAACCCTTTCAATTTGTGCCATATGAACGAACGTCTCTCCACATCCTCAGTTCTGAGATAGGTGTGTGTGAAAACCGTACTTCAACTAGCTTTTTGGGAACACAAAGTTTCATTTCAGTTGCAAATTTCACTCCTTATATATATATGGGAGGTACCAGCACCAACTAGATTTTACAGTGAAAACTGCAGGAACTTAAAACCGGCACTAGGAAACAGACTGAGAAACCATAGTTTAAGTTACCGCTGCAACCCTTTCCCTTTGTGCTTGATGAACGACCGTCTCTCCACATGCACAGTTCTGAGAGAAAATTGTGTGTGAAAGCCGTACTTCACCTAGCTTGTTGGGAACACAAAGTTTCTTTTCATTTTTAAACTCCATTCCATACATATATATGGGGAGGTATTAGCTCCAAATCAATTTTACAGTGAAAACTGCAGGAACTTCAAACCGGCACTAGGAAACAGTCTGATAAAATAGAGTAAATGCTTCCCCTGCAACCCGTGCCCTTTGTGCTAGATGAACGAACGTCTCTACACATGCTGATTTCTGAGAGATAATTGTGTGTCAAAGCCGCCCTTCAATTAGCTTGTTGGGACAACAAATTTTCTTTCAAGTTGCAAACTCCACTCCATATATATATACGGGGAGGAACTAGCAGCAACTAATTTTTATAGTGAAAACTGCAGGAACTTCAATCCGGCACTAGGAAACAGAGTGAGAAACCAGAGTAAATGTTTCCCGGCAACCCTTTCCCTTTGTGCTAGATGAAGGAATGTCTCTCCACATGCTCAATTCTGAGAAATAAGTGGGTGTGAAAGCCGTCCTTCAACAAGCTTGTTGGGAACACAAAGTTTCTTTTCAGTTGCAAACTCCACTCCATACATACATATGGGGAGGTACTAGCTCCAACTCTGTTTTACAGTGAAAATTGCAGGATCTTGAAACCGGCACTAGGAAACAGACTGAGAATCCAGAGTAAAAGTTTCTCCTGCAAACCGTTCCCTTTTTACTAGATGAACGAATGTCTCACCATATGCTCAGTTCTGTGACATAAGTGTGTGTGAAAACCGTGCTTCACCTATCTTGTTGGGAACACAAAGTCTTTTTTCAGTTGCAAACTCCACTCCATACATATATATGGGGAGGTACTAGCAGCAACTATTTTTTACAGTGAAAACTGCAGGAACTTCAATCCGGCACTAGGAAACAGAGTGAGAAACCAGAGTAAAACTTTCTCCTGCAACTCGTTCCGTTTGTACTAGATGAACGAAAGTGTCTCCACATGCTCAGTTCTGAGAAATAAGTGTGTGTGAAAGCAGTCCTTCAACTGGCTTTTAGGGAACACAAAGTTTCTTTTCAGTAGCAAACTACACTCCATATATATATATGGGAGGTACCAACACCAACTAGTTTTTATAGTGAAAACTGCAGGAACTAAAAACCGGCACTAGGAAACAGACTGAGAAACCATAGTTAAAGTTACGGCTGCAACCCATTCCCTTTGTGCTAGATGAACGAACGTCTCTCCACATGCTCAGTTCTGTGACATAAGTGTGTGTGAAAACCGTGCTTCACCTATCTTGTTGGGAACACAAAGTCTTTTTTCAGTTGCAAACTCCACCCCATACATATATATGGGGAGGTACTAGCAGCAACTATTTTTTACAGTGAAAACTGCAGTAACATCAAACCAGCACTAGGAAACAGACTGAGAATCCTGAGTAAAAATTTCCCAGCAACCTTTTCCATTTTTGCTAGATGAACGAAAGTCTCTCCATATGCTCAGTTCTGAGACATACGTGTGTGTGAAAGCCGTCCATCAACTAGCTTTTTGGGAACACAAAGTTTCTTTTCAGGAGCAAATTCCACTCCATATATATACATGGGGAGGTTCAAGATCCAAATCTGTTTTATAGATAAAACTGCAGGAAATTCAATGCGGCATTAGGAAAACAGACTGAGAAACCAGAGTAAAACTTTCTCCTGCAACCCATTCCCATTGTGCTAAATGAACGAAAGTCTCTGCACATGCTCAGTTCTGAGAGATATGTGTGTGTGAAAGCTGCCCTTCGCCTAGCTTGTTGGGAACACAAAGTTCCTTTTCACTTGAAAACTCCACTCCATACATATATATGGGGAGGTACTAGCTCCAACTCTGTTTTACAGTGAAAACTGCAGGAACTTCAATATTGCAGTAGGAAACAGACTGAGAAACCAGAGTAAAAATTTCTCCTGCAAACCGTTCCGTTTGTGCTAGATGAACAAACGTCTCTCCACATGCTCAGTTTGAGTGATAACTATGTGTGAAAACCGACTTTCACTTAGCTTGTAGGGAACACAAAATATCATTTCAGTTGCAAATACCACTCCATAAATATAAATGGGGAGGTACAAGCTCCAACTCGGTTTTACAGTGAAAACTGCAAGAACTTCAAACGGCACTTGGAAACAGACTGTGAAACAAGAGTAAAAGTTTCTCCTGCAACCAGTTCCCTTTGTGCTAGATGAACGAAAGTCTCTATGCATGCTCAGTTCTGAGATATAAGTGAGTGTGAAAGCCGTACTTCCACTAGTTTGTTGGGAACAAAATGTTTCTGTTCAGTTGCAAACGACACACCAAACATATATATGAGAAATACTAGCTCAAACTCGGTTTTACATTGAAAAATGCAGGAAATTCAAACCGGCACTAAGTTACAGACTGAGTAACCGGAAAAAAAGTTTCTAATGCAACCCGTACACTTTGTGCTAGATGAACGAAATTCTCTCCTCATGCCCAGTTCTGAGAGATATGTGTGTGTGAAAGCCATCCTTCAACTTGCTTGTTGGGAACACAAAGATTCTTTTCAGTTGCAAACACCAATCCATATATATATTAGGGGGCGTACTAGCTACAACTCTGGTTTACAGTGAAAACTGCAGGAACTTCAAACCGGCACTAGGAAACAGACTGAGAAACCAGACAAAATGTTTCTCCTGCAAACAGTTCACTTTGTGCTAGATGAACGAAAATCTCTCCACATGCTCAGTTCTGAGAAATAATTGTGTGTGAAAGCCTTCCTTCACCTAGCATGTTGGGAACACAAAGTTTCTTTTCATTTGTAATCTCCAATCCATACATATATAAGAGGAGTTACTAGTTCCAACTCGATTTTACAGTGAAAACAGCAAAACTTCAACCCGGCACTAGGAAACAGACTGAGAAACCAGAGTAAAAGTTTCTCCTGCAACACGTTCTTTTTGTGCTAGATAAACGAACGTCTCTCCACATGCTCAGTTCTGAGAAACAAGTGTGTGTGAAAGCCGTCTTCACCTGGCTTGTTGGGAATCAAAGTTTCTTTACAGATGTAACCTACACTCCATAAATATACATGGGGATGTAAGCTCCAACACTGTTTTACAGTGAAAACTGCAGGAACTTCAACCCGGCCCTAGGAAACAGACTGAGAAACCATAGAAAAATTTTCTCCTGCAAACCTTTCCCTTTGGGCTAGATGAACGAACGTATCTCCACATGTTCAGTTCTGAGAGATAAGTCTGTGTGAAAGCCGTCCTTCAACTAGCTTATTGGGAACACAAAGTTTCTTTTCAGTTGCAAACCCCACTCCATATATATATATTGGGAGGTACAAGCTTCAACTCGGGTTTACAGTGAAAACTGCAGTAACATCAAACCAGCACTAGGAAACAGAGTGAGAAACCAGAGTAAATGTTTCCCAGCAACCTTTTCCATTTTTGCTAGATGAACGAAAGTCTCTCCATATGCTCAGTTCTGAGACATACGTGTGTGTGAAAGCCGTCCATCAACTAGCTTGTTGGGAACACAAAGTTTATTTTTAGGAGCAAATTCCACTCCATATATATACATGGGGAGGTTCAAGATCCAAATCTGTTTTATAGTTAAAACTGCAGGAAATTCAATGCGGCACTAGGAAAACAGACTGAGAAACCAGAGTAAAACTTTCTCCTGCAACGCATTCCCATTGTGCTAAATGAACGAAAGTCTCTGCACATGCTCAGTTCTGAGAGATATGTGTGTGTGAAAGCTGCACTTCGCCTAGCTTGTTGGGAACACAAAGCTCCTTTTCACTTGCAAACTCCACTCCATACATATATATGGGGAGGTAATTGCTCCAACTCTGTTTTACAGTGAAAACTGCAGGAACTTCAATATTGCACTAGGAAACAGACTGAGAAACCAGAGAAAAATTTCTCCTGCAAACCGTACCCTTTGTGCTAGATTAACGAATGTCTCTCCACATGCAATTTTCTGAGAGATAACTGTGTGTGAAAGCCGTCCTTCACCTAGCATGTTCGGAACACAAAGTTTCTTTTCAGTTGCAAACTCCAATCCATACATATATATGAGGAGTTACTAGATCCAACTCACTTTTACAGTGAAAACAGCAAAACTTCACACCGGCACTAGGAAACAGACTGAGAAACCAGAGTAAAAGTTTCTCCTGCAACACGTTCCTTTTGTGCTAGATAAACGAACGTCTCTCCACATGCTCAGTTCTGAGAAACAAGTGTGTGTGAAAGCCATCTTCAACTAGCTTGTTGGGAATCAATATTTCTTTTCATATGCAACCTACACTCCATAAATATATATGGGGATGTAAGCTCCAACAGTGTTTTACAGTGAAAACTGCAGGAACTTCAACCCGGCCCTAGGAAACAGAATGAGAAACCAGAGAAAAATTTTCACCTGCAAACCTTTCCCTTTGGGCTAGATGAACGAAAGTCTCTCCACATGTTCTGTTCTTAGAGATAAGTGTGTGTGAAAGCCGCCCTTCATCTAGCTTGTTGGGAACACAAAGTTTCTTTTCAGTTGCAAACACCACTCCATATATATATATGGGGAGGTACAAGCTCCAACTCGGTTTTACAGTGAAAACTGCAGGAACATCAAACCGGCACTAGGAAACAGACTGAGAATCCAGAGTAAAAATTTCTCCAGCAACCTTTTCCATTTTTGCTAGATGAACGAACTTCTCTCCATATGTTCAGTTCTGAGACATACGTGTGTGTTAAAGCCGTACTTCAATTAGCTTGTTGGGAAGAAAAAGTATCTTTTCAGGAGCAAATTCCACTCCATATATATACATGGGGAGGTTCAAGATCCAAATCTGTTTTACAGTTAAAACTGCAGGAACTTCAACCCGGCACTATGAAACAGACTGAGAATCCAGAGTAAAACTTTCTCCTGCAACCCGTTCCCAATTTGCTAAATGAACGAACGTCTCTGCACATTCTCAGATATGAGAGATATGTGTGTGCGAAAGCTGCCCTTCGACTAGATTGTTGGGAACACAAAGTATCCTTTCATTGCAAACTCCAATCCATACATATATATGGGGAGGTACTAGCTCCAACTTTGTTTTACAGTGAATACTGCAGGAACTTCAATAGTGCACTAGGAAACAGACTGAGAAACAAGAGTAAAAGTTTCTCCTGCAACCCGTTCCATTTGTGCTAGATGAACGAATGTCTCTCCACATGCAATTTTCTGAGAGATAAGTGTATGTGAAAGCCGTAGTTCAACAAGCTTTTTGGGAACACAAAGATTCTTTTCAGTTGCAAACTCCACTCCATGCATATATATGGGGAATGACTAGCTCCAACTCTGATTTACAGTGAAAACTGCAGGAACTTCAATCCGGCACTGGGAAACAGACACAGAAAACAGAAAAAAAGATTCTTCTGCAACCCTTTCATTTTGTGCTATATGAACGAAAGTCTCTTCACATGCTCAGTTGTGAGAGATAGGTTTGTGTGAAAACCGTCCTTCAACTAGCTTTTTGGGAACACAAAGTTTCTTTTCATTTGCAAACTACACTCCATATATATATATGGGGAGCTACTAGCACCAACAAGTTATTACAGTGAAAACTGCAGGAACTTCAAACCAGCACTAGGAAACAGACTGAGAAACCAGAGTAAAAATTTCTCCTGCAACCCGTTCCATTTGTGCTAGATGAACTAAAGTCTCTCCACATGCTCAATTCTCAGAGATATATGTGTGTGAAACCAGTCATTAACCTAGCTTGTTGGGAACACAAAGTTTCTTTTCAGTTGCAAATTCCAAAGCATACATATACATGGGGAGGATTTAGCTCCAAATCTGTTTTACAGTGAGAACTGCAGGAATTTCAACCCGGCACTAGGAAACAGACTGAGAATCCAGTCAAAAATTTTCTCCTTCAAAACGTTCCCTTTGTGCTAGATGAACGAACGTCTCTCCACATGCTCAGTTCTGAGAAACAAGTGTGTGTGAAAGCCGTCTTCACCTAGCTTGTTGGGAATCAAAGTTACTTTTCAGATGCAAACTACTCTCCATAAATATATATGGGGAGGTAAGCGCTAACTCGGTTTTAAAATGAAAACTTCAGAAAAATCAAACCGGCACTAGGAAACAGACTGAGAATCCAGAGTAAAAGTTTCTCCTGCCACCCGTTCACTTTGTACTAGATTAACGAACGTTTCTCCATATGCTCAGTTCTGAGACATACGTCTGTGTGAAAGCCGTGATCCCCTAGCATGTTGGGAACTCAAAGTTTCTTTTCAGTTGCAATTTCCACTATATACATATACATGGGGAGGTACAAGCTCCAATTCTTTTTTACAGTGAAAACTGCAGGAACTTCAAACCTGCACAAGGAAACAGACTGAGAAACCAGTGTAAAAGATTCTTCTGCAACCCTTTCAATTTGTGCTATATGAACGAATGTCTCGTCACATGCTCAGTTCTGAGAGATAAATGTGTGTGAAAACCGTCCTTCACCTAGCTTTATGGGAACACAAAGATTTTTTTCGGTTGCAAACTAAACTCCATATATATATATGGGGAGGTACCAGCACCAACTAGGTTTTACACTGAAAACTGCAGGAATTTCAAACCAGCACTAGGAAACAGACTGAGAAACCAGAGTAAAATTTCTCCTGCAAACTTTTCCCTTTGTGCTAGATGAACGAACATCTCTCCACATGCTCAATTCTGAGAGATATGTGTGTGTGAAACCCGTCTTTCACCTAGCTTGTTGGGAAAACAAAGGTTCTTTTCAGTTGCAAATACCACACCATAAAAATACATGGGGAGGTTTTAGCTCCAACTCTGTTTTACAGTGAGAAATGCAGGAACTTCAACCCTGCACTAGGTAACAGACTGAGAAACCAGTCAATAATTTTCTCCTGCAGCCCGTTCACTTTGTACTAGATGAACGAAATTCTCTCTTCATGCTCAGTTCTGAGAGATATGTGTATGTGAAAGCCGTTCTTCACCTAGATTGTTGGGATCACAAAGCCTCTTTTCAGTTGCAAACTCCACTCCATACATATATATGGGGAATGTCAAGCTCCAACTCGGTTTTACACTGAAAAATGTAGGAACTTCAAACCGGCAATAGGAAACAGACAGTGAAACCAGTCAAATATTATCTCCTGCAACCCGTTCCCTTTGTGCTACATGAACGAACGTCTCTCCACATGCTCATTTCTGAGAAACAAGTGTGTGTTATAGCCGTCTTCACCTAGCTTGTTGGGAAACAAAGTTAATATTCAAATGCAAATTACTCTCAATAAATATATATGGGGATGTAAGCACCAACTCGGTTTTAAAGTGAAAACTGTAGAAAATTCAAACCGGCCCTAGGAATAAGACTGAGAGTCCAGAGTAAATGTTTCTCCTGCAACACGTTCCCTTTGTACTAGAGGAACGAACGTCTCTCCATATGCTCAGTTCTGTGACATATGTGTGTGTGGAAGCCGTGCTTCCCCTAGCATGTTGGGAACTCAAAGTTTCTCTTCAGTTGCAAATACCACTCCTTAAACATACATGGGGAAGTTCTAGCTCCAAATCTATATTACAGTGAAAACTGCAGGAACTTCAACCCGGCACTAGGAAACAGACTGAGAAACCAGAGTAAAAGTTTCTCCTGCAACCCCTTTCCCTTGTGCTAGATGAACGAACGTCTCTCCACATGCTCAGTTCTGAGAAATAAGTGTGTGGGAATGCTGTCCTTCACCAAGCTTGTAGGGAACACAAAGTTCCTTTTCAGTTGCTAACTCCAATCCATACATATATATGGGTAGGTACTAGCTCCAACTCGGTTTTACTGTGAAAACTGCAGGAACTTCAAACCGGCACTAGGAAACAGACTGAGAATCCAGAGTAAAAGTTTCTCCTGCAAACCGTTCCCTTTGTACTAGATGAACGAAAGTCTCTCCATATTCTCAGTTCTGTGAGATTAGTGTGTGTGAAAACTGTGCTTCACCTAGCTTGTTGGGAACCGAAAGTTTCTTTTCATTAGCAAACTCCACTCCATATATATATATTGGAAGGTACTAGCTCCAAATCTGTTTTACAGTGAAAACTGAAGGAACTTCAAACCGGCACTAGGAAAGAAACTGAGAAACCAGAGTAAAAGAATCTTCTGCAACCCTTTCAATTTGTGACATATGAACGAACGTCTCTCCACATCCTCAGTTCTGACATAGGTGTGTGTGAAAACCGTACTTCAACTAGCTTTTTGGGAACACAAAGTTTCATTTCAGTTGCAAATTTCACTCCTTATATATATATGGGAGGTACCAGCACCAACTAGATTTTACAGTGAAAACTGCAGGAACTTAAAACCGGCACTAGGAAACAGACTGAGAAACCATAGTTTAAGATACCGCTGCAACCCTTTCCCTTTGTGCTTGATGAACGACCGTCTCTCCACATGCACAGTTCTGAGAGAAAATTGTGTGTGAAAGCCGTACTTCACCTAGCTTGTTGGGAACACAAACTTTCTTTTCATTTTTAAACTCCATTCCATACATATATATGGGGAGGTATTAGCTCCAAAACAATTTTACAGTGAAAACTTCAGGAACTTCAAAACGGCACTAGGAAACATTCTGATAAAATAGAGTAAATGCTTCCCCTGCAACCCGTGCCCTTTGTGCTAGATGAATGAACGTCTCTACACATGCTCAGTTCTGAGAGATAATTGTGTGTCAAAGCCGCCCTTCAATTAGCTTGTTGGGACAACAAATTTTCTTTCAAGTTGCAAACTCCACTCCATATATATATACGGGGAGGAACTAGCAGCAACTAATTTTTATAGTGAAAACTGCAGGAACTTCAATCCGGCACTAGGAAACAGAGTGAGAAACCAGAGTAAATGTTTCCCGGCAACCCTTTCCCTTTGTGCTAGATGAAGGAATGTCTCTCCACATGCTCAATTCTGAGAAATAAGTGGGTGTGAAAGCCGTCCTTCAACAAGCTTGTTGGGAACACAAAGTTTCTTTTCAGTTGCAAACTCCACTCCATACATACATATGGGGAGGTACTAGCTCCAACTCTGTTTTACAGTGAAAATTGCAGGATCTTGAAACCGGCACTAGGAAACAGACTGAGAATCCAGAGTAAAAGTTTCTCCTGCAAATCGTTCCCTTTTTACTAGATGAACGAATGTCTCACCATATGCTCAGTTCTGTGACATAAGTGTGTGTGAAAACCGTGCTTCACCTATCTTGTTGGGAACACAAAGTCTTTTTTCAGTTGCTAACTCCACTCCATATATATATATGGGGAGGTACTAGCAGCAACTATTTTTTACAGTGAAAACTGCAGGACCTTCAATCCGGCACTAGGAAACAGAGTGAGAAACCAGAGTAAAACTTTCTCCTGCAACTCGTTCCGTTTGTACTAGATGAACGAAAGTGTCTCCACATGCTCAGTTCTGAGAAATAAGTGTGTGTGAAAGCAGTCCTTCAACTGGCTTTTAGGGAACACAAAGTTTCTATTCAGTAGCAAACTACACTCCATATATATATATGGGAGGTACCAACACCAACTAGTTTTTACAGTGAAAACTGCAGGTCTTAAAACCGGCACTAGGAAACAGACTGAGAAACCATAGTTAAAGTTACGGCTGCAACCCATTCCCTTTGTGCTAGATGAACGAACGTCTCTCCACATGCTCAGTTCTGAGAGAAAAGTGTGTGTGAAAGCTGTCCTTCACATAGCTTTTTGGGAACACATAGATTCTTTTCAGTTGCAAACTACTCTCCATATATATATATGGGGAGGTACTAGCACCAACTAGATTTTACACTGAAAACTGCAGGAATTTCAAACCGGCACTAGGAAACAGACTGAGAAACCAGAGTAAAAATTTCTCCTGTAAACCTTTCCCTTTGTGCTAGATGAACGAAAGTCTCTCCACATGCTCAATTCTGAGAGATATGTGGTGGTGAAACCCGTCATTCACATAGCTTGTTAGGAACACGAAGTTTCTTTTCAGTTGCAAATCCCACTCCATATATATACATAGGGAGGATGTAGCTCCAACTCTGTTTTACAGTGAAAACTGTAGGAACTTCAACCCGGCACTAGGTAACACACTGAGAAACCAGTCAAAAATTTTCTCCTGCAACCCGTTCACTTTGTGCTAGTTGAACGAACGTATCTCCACATGCTCAGTTCTGAGAAAAAAGTGTGTGTGAACGCCATCTTAACCTAGTTTGTTGGGAATCAAAGTTAGTTTTCAGATGCAAACTACTCTCCATAAATACATATGGGGACGTAAGTTCCAACTCGGTTTTAAAGTGAAAACTGCAGAAAATTCAAACCGGCTCTAGCAGAGTGAGAATCCAGAGTAAAATTTCTCCTGCAACCCTTTCCCTTTGTACTAAATGAACGAAAATCTCTCCATATGCTCACTTCTGTGACATAAGTGTGTGTGAAAGCCGTGCTTCCCCTAGCATGTTGGGAACTCAAAGATTCTTTTCATTTGCAAATACCACTCCATACATATACATGGGGATGTTCTAGCTCCAAATCTGTATTACAATGAAAACTGCAGGATCTTCAACCCGGCACTAGGAAACAGACTGAAAAACCAGAGTAAAAGTTTCTCCTGCAACCCGTTTCCCTTGTGCTAGATGAACGAACGTCTCTCCACATGCTCAGTTTTGAGAGATAAGTGTGCGTGAAAGCCGTACTTCACCTAGCTTGTTGGGAACACAATGTTTCTTTCCAGTTGCAAACTCCGCTCCATATATATATATGGGGAGGGACTAGTTCCAATTTTGTTTTATATTGAAAAATGTAGGAACTTCAGACGGGCAGTAGGAAACAGACTGAGAAACCAGAGTAATACTTACTTCTGAAATATTTTCAATTTGTGCTATATGAACGAAAGTCTCCCCACATGATCAGTTCAGAAAAGTAAGTGTGTGTGAAAGCCGTCCTTCACCTAGTTTCTTGGGAACACAAAGATTCTTTTCCTTTGCAAACACCAATCCATACATATATATGGGGAGGTACTACCTCCAACTCGGTTTTACAGTGAAAACTGAAGGAACTTCAAACCGGCACTAAGAAACAGACTGAGAAACCAGAGTAAAAGGTTCTTCTGCAACCCTTACAATTTGTGCTATATGAACGAACGTCTCTCCACATGCTCAGTTCTGAGATATGTGTGTGTGAAAACCGTCCTTCACCTAGCTTTTTGGGAATACAAAGATTCTTTTCAGTAGGCAACTCCACTCCATACATATATATGGGGAAGTACAAACTCCAAATAGTCTTTACAGTGAAAACTGCAGGAACTTCAAACCGGCACCAGGAAACAGACTGAGAAACCAGAGTAAATGTTTCTCCTGCAACCCATGCCCTTTGTGCTAGATGAACGAACATCTCTCCACATGCTCAGTTCTGAGATAGGTGTGTGTGAAAACCGTCCTTCAACTAGCTGTTTGGGAACACAAATTTTCTTTTCAGTTGCCAAATACACTCCATTTAAATATATGGGAGGAACCAGCACTAACTAGTTTTTACAGTGAAAACTGCAGGAACATATTCCGGCACTGGTAAACAGACTTAGAAACCATAGTTAAAGTTACCGCAGCAAACATTTCCCTTTGTGCTAAATGAACGAACGTCTCTCCACATGCTCAGTTCTGAGACAAAATTGTGTGTGAAAGCCGTCCTTCACCTAGCTTGTTGGGAACACAAAGTTTTTATTCTGTTGCAAATTACAATCCATATATATATATGGGAGGATGTAGCTTCAACTCAGTTTTACAGTGAAAACTGTAGGAACTTCAACCCGGCACTAGGTAACACACTGATAAACCAGTCAAAAATTTTCTCCTGCAACCCGTTCACTATGTGCTAGATGAACGAACGTATCTCCACATGCTCAGTTCTGAGAAAAAAGTGTGTGTGAACGCCATCTTAACCTAGCTTGTTGGGAATCAAAGTTAGTTTTCAGATGCAAACTACTCTCCATAAATATATATGGGGACGTAAGCTCCAATTCGCTTTTAAAGTGAAAACTGCAGAAAATTCAAACCGGCACTAGGAAACAGACTGAGAATCCAGAGTAAAAGTTTCTCCTGCAACCCTTTCCCTTTGTACTAGTTGAATGAAAGTCTCTCCATATGCTCAGTTGTGTGACATAAGATTGTGTGAAAGCCGTGCTTCCCCTGGCATGTTGGGAACTCAAAGTTTCTTTTCAGTTGCAAATTCCACTCCATACATATACATGGGGAGGATCTAGCTCCAACTCTGTTTTACAGTGAAAACTGTAGGAACTTCAACCCGGCACGAGGAAACAGACTGAGAAACTAGAGTAAAAGTTTCTCCTGCAACACGTGCCATTTGTGCTAGATGAACGAACGTCTCTCCACATGCACATTTCTGAGAGATATATGTGTGTGAAAGCCGCCCTTCAATAAGCTTGGTGGGAACACAAAGTTTCTTTTCATTTGAAAACTCCACTCCATACATTTATATGGGGAGGTACTAGCAGCAACTAGTTTTTACAGTGAAATCTGCAGGAACTTCAATCCGGCACTAGGAAACAGAGTGAGAAACCAGAGTAAAACTTTCTCCTGCAACTCGTTCCGTTTGTGCTAGATGAACGAACGTCTCTCCACATGCTCAGTTCTGAGAGATATGTGTGTGTGAAAGCCGTCCTTCACCAAGCTTGTTGGGAACACAAATTTTCTTTTCAGTTGCAAACTCCAAACCATACATATATACGGGGTGGTACTAGCTCCAACTCGGTTTTACTGTGAAAACTGCAGGAACGTCAAACCGGCACTAGGAAACAGACTGAGAAACCAGAGTAAAAGTTTCTCCTACAAACCATTTCCTTTGTACTTGATGAACGAAATTCTCACCATATGCTCATTTCTGTGACCTAAGTGTTTGTGTAAACCGTGCTTCACCTAGCTTGTTGGGAACAGGAAGTTTCTTTTAATTTGCAAACTCCAATCCATACATATATATGGGAAGGTACTAGCTCCAACTATGTTTTACAGTGAAAACTGAAGGAACTTCAAAACGGCACTAGGAAACAGACAGAGAATCCAGAGTAAATGTTCCTCCTGCAACCCGTGCCCTTTGAGCTAGATGAACGAACGTCTCACCACATACTCAGTTCTGAGAGATAAGAGTGTGTGAAAGCCGCCCTTCAATTATTTTTTGGGAACACAAAGTTTCTTTTCAGTTTCAAATTCCACTCCATACGTATACATGGGGAGGTACTAGCAGCAACTAGATTTTACAGTGAAAACTGCAGGAACTTCAATCCGGCACTAGGAAACAGATTGAGAATCCAGAGAAAACTTTCTCCTGCAACCCGTTCCGTTCATGATAGTTGAACGAATGTCTCTCCACATGCTCAGTTCTGAGAGATAAGTGTGTGTGAAAGCCGTCCTTCACCAAGCTTGTTGGGAACACAAAGTTTATTTCAGTTGCTAACCCCAATCCATATATATATATATGGGGAGGTACCAGATCCAAATATGTTTTACAGTGAAAAATGAAGGAAATTCAAACATGCACTAGGAAACACACTGAGAAACCAAAGTAAAAGTTTCTCCTGCAACCCATTCCATTTGTGTTAGATGAAGGAACGTCTCTCCTCATGCTCAGTTCTAAGAGATATGTGTCTGTGAAAGCCGTCCTTCATCTAGCTTTTTGGGAACACAAAGTTCCTTTTCAGTTGCAAACTCCACTCCATACATATATATATATGGAGGAACTAGTTCCAAATCAGTATTACAGTGAAAACTGCAGGAACTTGAATCCGGCACTTGGAAACAGAGTGAGAAACCAGAGTAATACTTTCTTCTGCAACCCGTTCCGTTTGTGCTAGATGAACGAAACTCTCTCCACGTGATCATTTCTGAGAGATAAGTGTGTGTGAATGGCGTCCTTCACCAAGCTTGTTGGGAACACAAAGTTTCTTTTAGGATGCAAACTCCATTCCATACATATATATGGGGTGGTACTAGCTCCAACTCAATTTTACAGTGAAAACTGAAGGAATTTCAAACATGCACTAGGAAACAGACTGAGAACCAGAGTAAAAGTTTCTACAGCAACCCGTCCCATTTGTGCTAGATGAAGGAACGTCTCTCCACATGCTCAGTTCTGAGAAATAGGTGTGTGTGTAAGCCGTCTTTGAAATAGCTTGTTGGGAATACAAAGTTTCTTTTCAGTAGCAAACTTCACTCCATACATATATATGGGGAGGTAATAACTCCAACTCGGTTTTACAGAGAAAACTGCAGGAAGTTCAAACCGGCACCAGGAAACAGACTGAGAAACCAGAGTAAAAGTTTCTCCTTCAAACCGTTCAATTTGTGCTAGATGAAAGAATGTCTCTCCACATGCTAGGTTCTGAGAGATAAGTGTGTATTAAAGCCGTCCTTCACCTATTTTGTTGGGAACACAAAGATTCTTTTCCTTAGCAAACACCAATCCATACATATATATGGGGAGGTACTAGCTCCAACACGGTTTTACTGTGAAAACTGCAGGAACTTCAAACCGGCACTAGGAAAAAGACTGAGAATCCAGAGTAAAAGTTTCTCCTGCAAACCGTTCCCTTTGTACTAGATGAACGATAGTCTCTAAATATGATCAGTTCTGTGACATAAGTGTGTGTGAAAACCGTGCTTAACCTAGCTTGTTGGGAACAGAAATTTCCTTTTCATTTGCAAATTCCACTCCATACATATATATGGGAAGGTACTAACTCCAACTCTGTTTTACATTGAAAACTGAAGGAAATTCAAACCGGCAATAGGAAACAGACTGAGATACCAGAGTAAAAGATTCTACTTTAACCCTTTCAATTTGTGTTATATGAAAGAACGTCTCTTCACATGCTCAGTTTTGAGATAGCTGTGTATGAATACCGTCCTTCACCTAGCTTTTTGGAACACAAATTTTCTTTTCAGTTGCAAACTACACTCCATATATATATATATGGGAGGAACCAGCACCAACTAGATTTTACAGTGAAAACTGCAGAAACTTAAACCGGCACTAGGAAAGAGACTGAGAAACCATAGTTAAAGTTACCACTGCAAATCTTTCACTTTGTGCTAGATGATCGAAAGTCTCTCCACATGCTCAGTTGTGTGAGAAAATTTTGTGTGAAAGCCATCCTTCACCTAGCTTGTTGGGAACACAAAGTTTCTTTTCAGTTGCAAATTCCACTCCATACATATACATGGAGTGGATCTAGCTCCAACTCTGTTTTACAGTGAAAACTGCAGGAATTTCAACACGGCACTAGGAAAAAGACTGAGAAACTAGAGTAAAATTTCCTTCTGCAACCCGTGCCCTTTGAGCTAGATGAAAGAAAGTCTCACCACATCCTCAGTTCTGAGAGATAAGTGTGTGTGAATGATGCCCTTCAATTAGTTTGTTGGGAACACAAAGTTTCTTTTCTGTTGCAAATTCCACTCCATACATATATACGGATAGGTACTAGCAGCAACTAGTTTTTACAGTGAAAACTGCAGGAACTTCAATCCGGCACTAGGAAACAGACTGAAAAATCAGAGAAAAACATTCTCCTGCAACCCGTTCCGTTTGTGCTAGATGAACGAACGTCTCTCCACATGCTCATTTCTAAGAGATATGTGTCTGTGAAAGCCGTCCTTCATCTAGCTTTTTGGGAACACAAAGTTTCAATTCAGTTGCAAACTCCACTCCATACATATATATGGGGAGGGACTAGCTCCAACTCAGTTTTACAGTGAAAACTGAAGGAACTTCAAACCGGCACTAGTAAACACACTGAGAAATCATAGAAAAAGATTCTTCTGCAACCATTTCAATTTGTGCTATATGAAAGGACGACACTCCAAATGCTCAGTTCTGAGATAGGTGTGTGTGAAAGCCGTTCTTCATCTAGATTTTTGGGAACACAAATTTTCTTTTCAGTTGCAAACTACCTCCATATATATATATGGGTGGTACCAGCACCAACTAGTTTTTACAGTGAAAACTGCAGGAACTTAAAACCGGCACTAGGAAACAGACTGAGAATCCAGAGTAAAAGTTTCTCCTGCCAACCGTTCCCTTTGTACTAGATGAACGAAAGTCTCTCCATATGATCAGTTCTGTGACATAAGTGTGTGTGAAAACCGTGCTTAACTTTGATTTTTGGGAACAGAAAGTTTCTTTTCATTTGCAAACTCCTCTCCATACATATATATGGGAAGGTACAAGCTCCAACACTGTTTTACAGTGAAAACTGAAGGAACTTCAAACCGGCACTAGGAAACCGACTGAGAATACAGAGTTAAAGTTACCGCTGCATCCTGTTCAATTTTTGCTAGATGAATGAACGTCTCTCCACATGCTCAGTTCTGAGAGATAAGTGTGTGTGAAAGCCGCCCTTCAATTAGCTTGTTGGGAATACAAAGTTTCTTTACAGTTGCTAATTCCACTCCATATATATATATGGGGAGGTTCTAGCAGCAACAATTTTTTACAGTGAAAACTGCATGAACTTCAATCCGGCACTAGGAAACACAGTGAGAAACCAGATAAAATCTTTCTCCTGCAACCCGTTCCGTTTGTGCTAGATGAACGAACGTCTCTCCACGTGCTCAGGTCTTAGAGATAAGTGTGTGTGAATGCCGTCCTTCACAAAGCTTGTTGGGAACACAAAGTTTCTTTTCAGTTGCAAACCCCAATCCATACATATATATGGGGAGGTTCTAGCTCCAACTCTGTTTTAGAGAGAAAACTGAAGGAAATTCAAACATGCACTAGGAAACAGACTGAGAAACCAGAGTAAATATTTACCTGCCATCCATAACTTTTTGCTAGATGAAAGAACGTCTCTCCACATGCTCAGTTCTGAGAAAGTTGTGTGTGAAAACCGTCCTTCACTTAGTTTTTGGGAACACAAATTTGCTTTTCAGTTGCAAATTACACTCCATATATATATATGGGGAGGTACTAGCAGCTACCAATTTTTACAGTGAAAACTGCAGGAACTTCAATCCGGCACTAGGAAACAGTGTGAAATCCCAGAGTAAAACTTTCTCCTGCAACCTGTTCCGTTTGTGCTAGATGAACCAACGTATCTCCACAGGCTCAGCTCTGAGATATAAGTGTGTGTGAAAGCCTTCCTTCAACAAACTTTTTAGGAAAACAAATTTCTTTTCAGTTGCAAACCCCAATCCATACATATATATGGGGAGGTAAAAGCCCCAACTCGGTTTTACAGTGAAAACTGCAGGAACTTCAAACCGGCACCAGGAAACAGACTGAGAAACCAGAGAAAATGTTTCTCCTGCAACACGTTAACTTTGTGCTAGATGAACGAATGTCTCTCCACATGCTAGGTTCTGAGAGATAAGTGTGTGTGAAAGCCGTCCTTCACCAAGTTTGTTGGGAACACAAAGATTCTTTTCCTTTGCCAACACCAATCCATACATATATATGGGGAGGTCCTAGCTCCAACTCGGTTTTACTGTGAAAACTGCAGGAACTTCAAACAGGCACTAGGAAAGAGACCTAGAATCCAGAGTAATAGTTTCTCCTGCCAACCGTTCCCTTTGAACTAGATGAACGAAAGTCTCTCCATATGATCAGTTCTGTGACATAAGTGATTGTGAAAGCCGTGCTTAACCTTGCTTTTTGGGAACACAAAGTTTCTTTTCAGTTGCATACACCACTCCATACATATATATGGGGAGGAACTAGCTACAACTCAGTTTTACAGTGAAAACTGCAGGAACTTCATACCGGCACCAGGAAACAGACTGAGAAACCAGAGTTAAAGTTTTTCCTGCAACCCGTTCCCTTTTTGCTAGAAGAACGAACGTCTCTCCACATGCTCAGTTCTGAGAGATAAGTGTGTGTTAAAGCCGTCCTTCACTTAGCTTGTTGGGAACACAAAGTTTCTTTTCAGTTGCAAACACCTATCCATATATATATATGGTTAGGTACAAGCTCCAACTCGATTTTACAGTGAAAACTGCAGGAACTTCAAACCGGCACCTGGAAACAGACTGAGAAACCAGAGTAAATGTTTCTCCTACAACACGTTCACTTTGTGCTAGATGAACGAATGTCTCTCCACATGCTAGGTTCTGAGAGATAAGTTTGTGTGAAAGCCGTCCTTCACCAATTTTGTTGGGAACACAAAGATTCTTTTCCTTTGCCAACACCAATCCATACATATATATGGGGAGGTTCTAGCTCCAACTCGGTTTTACTGTGAAAACTGCAGGAACTTCAAACCGGCACTAGGAAACACACTGAGAAATCATAGAAAAAGATTCTTCTCCAACACTTTCAATTTGTGCTATATGAAAGAACGTCTCTCCAAATGCTCAGTTCTGCGATAGGTGTGTGTGAAAGCCGTTCTTCATCTAGATTTTTGGGAACACAAATTTTCTTTTCAGTTGCAAACTACCTCCATATATATATATGGGAGGTACCAGCACCAACTAGTTTTTACAGTGAAAACTGCAGGAATTTAAAACCGGCACTAGGAAACAGACTGAGAATCCAGAGTAAAATTTCTCCTGCCAACCGTTCCCTTTGTACTAGATGAACGAAAGTCTCTACATATGATCAGTTCTGTGACATAAGTGTGTGTGAAACCGTGCTTAACCTTGCTTGTTGGGAACAGAATGTTTCTTTTCATTTGCAAACTCCACTCCATACATATATATGGGAAGGTACAAGCTCAAACTCTGTTTTACAGTGAAAACTGAAGGAACTTCAAACCGGCACTAGGAAACAGACTGAGAAACCAGAGTAAAAGATTCTTCTGTAACCCTTTCAATTTGTGCTATATGAATGAACGTCTCTTTACATCCTCAGTTTTGAGATAGGTGTGTGTGAATACCGTCCTTCACCTAGCTTTTTGGGAACACAAAGTTTCTTTTCAGTTGCAAACTAAACTCTATATATATATATGGGAGGTACCAGCACCAACTAGTTTTTACAGTGAAATCTGCAGGAACTTAAACCCGGCACTAGGAAAGAGACTGAGAAACCATAGTTAAAGTTACCGCTGCAAATCTTTCACTTTGTGCTAGATGAACGAAAGTCTCTCCACATGCTCAGTTGTGTGAGAAATTTGTGTGTGAAAGCCGTCCTTCACCTAGCTTGTTGGGAACCAAAGTTTGTTTTCAGTTGCAAATTCCACTCCAAACTTATACATGGGGAGGATCTAACTCCAAATTTGTTTTACAGTGAAAACTGCAGGAACTTCAACACGGCACTAGGAAAAAGACTGGGAAACTAGAGTAAAATTTCCTCCTGCAACCCGTGCCTTTGAGCTAGATGAACGAAAGTCTCACCACATGCTCAGTTCTGAGTGATAAGTGTGTGTGAATGCCGCCCTTCAATTAGCTTTTTGGGAACACAAAGTTTCTTTCAGTTGCAAATTCCACTCCATACATATATATGGATATGGACTAGCAGCAACTAGTTTTTACAGTGAAAACTGCAGGAACTTCAATCCGGCAATAGGAAACAGAGTGAGAAACCAGAGTAAAATTTTCTCTTGCACCCCGTTCCGTTTGTGCTAGATGAACGAACGTCTCTCCACATGCTCATTTCTAAGAGATATGTGTCTTTGAAAGCCGTCCTTCATCTAGCTTTTTGGGAACACAAAGTTTCTTTTCAATTTCAAAATCCACTCCATACATATATATGGGGAGGAACTCGCTCCAACTCAGTTTTACAGTGAAAACTGAAGGTAATTCAAACATGCACTAGGAAACAGACTGAAAACCAGAGAAAAAGTTTCTCCTGCCAACCATTCCATTTGTGCCAGATGAAGGAAGTTCTCTCCACATGCTCAGTTCTAAGAGATATGTGTCTGTGAAATCCGTCCTTCATCTAGCTTTTTGGGAACACAAAGTTTCTTTTCAGTTGCAAACACTTCTCCATACATATATATGGGAGGAACTAGCTCCAACTCAGTTTAACAGTGAAAACTGCAGGAACTTCAAAACCGGCACTAGGAAATAGACTGAGAATCCAGAGTAATAGTTTATCCTGCAAACCGTTCCCTTTTTGCTAGAATAACGAACGTCTCTCCACATGCTCAGTTCTGAGAGATAATTGTGTGTGAAAGCCGTCCTTCACTTAGCTTGTTGGGAACCCAAAGTTTCTTTTCAGTTGCAAACACCAATCCATATATATATATGGGATGGTACAAGCTCCAACTCGGTTTTACAGTGAAAACTGCAGGAACTTCAAACCGGCACTAGGAAAGATACTGAGAAATCATAGAAAAAGATTCTTCTGCAACCCTTTCAATTTGTGCTATATGAACGAATGTCTGTTCACATGCTCAGTTCTGAGATAATTGTGTGTGAAAACCGTCCTTAACCTAGCTTTTTGGGAACACAAATTTTCATTTCAGTTGCAAACTACACTCCATATATATATATGAGAGGTACCAGCACCAACTAGTTTTTACAGTGAAATCTGCAGGAACTTAAACCCGGCACTAGAAAAGAGACTGAGAAACCATAGTTAAAGTTACCGCTGCAAATCTTTCACTTTGTGCTAGATGAACGAAAGTCTCTCCACATGCTCAGTTGTGTGAGATATTTGTGTGTGAAAGCCGTCTTTCACCTAGCTTGTTGGGAACCAAATTTTGTTTTCAGTTGCAAATTCCACTCCAAATTTATACATGGGGAGGTTCTAACTCCAAATCTGTTTTACAGTGAAAACTGCAGGAATTTCAACACGGCACTAGGAAAAAGACTGAGAAACTAGAGTAAAATTTCCTCCTGCAACCCGTGCCTTTGATCTAGATGAACGAACGTCTCTCCACATGCTCAGTTCTGAGAGATAAGTGCGTGTGAAAGCCGTCCTTCACCTACCTTGTTGGGAACACAAAGTTTCTTTTCACTAGCAAACTCCACTTCATACATATGTATGGGGAGGTACTAGCTCCAACTCGGTTTTACAGTGAAAATTGCAGGAACTTCAAACCGGCACTAGGAAACAGACTGAGAATCCAGAGTAAAAGTTTCTCCTGGAACCCGTTCCCTTGGTGCTAGATGAACGAACGTCTCTCCACATGCTCAGTTCTGAGAGTTAAGTGGGAGTTAAGCCGTCCTTAACCTAGCTTGTTGGGAACACAAAGTTTCTTTTCACTTGCAAACACTACTCCATACATATATATGGGGGGTTGCAAGCTCCAACTCGGTTTTACGGTGAAAACTGCAGGAACTTCAAACCGGCACTAGGAAACAGACTGAGAAACCAGAGTAAAACTTTCTCCTGCAACCCGTTCCCTTTGTGCTAGATGAACGAACGTCTCTCTACATGCTCAGTTCTGAGAGATAAGTGTGTGTGAAAGCCGTCGTTCACCTATCTTGTTGGGAACACAAAGTTTCTTTTCAGTTGCAAATTCCACTCCATACATATATATGGGGAGGTACGAGATCCAACTCGGTTTTACAGTGAAAACTGCAGGAACTTCAAAACAGCACTAGGAAACAGACTGAGAAACCAGAGTAAAATTTCTCCTGCCACCCGTTCCCTTTGTGCTAGTGGAACGAACGTCTCTCCACATGCTCAGGTCTGAGAGATAAGTGTGTGTGAAAAACGTCCTTCAACTAGCTTGTTGGGAACACAAAGTTTCTTTTCAGTTACAAACACCATTCCCTACATATGTATGGGGGATTACAAGCTCCAACTCGGTTTTACAGTGAAAACTGCAGGAACTTCAAACTGGCACTAGGAAACAGACTGAGAAACCAGAGTAAAAGTTTCTCCTGCAACCCTTTCCCTTTGTGCTAGATGAACTAACGTCTCACCACATGCTCAGTTCTGAGAGATGAGTGGGTGTGAAAAACGTCCTTCACACAGCTTGTTGGGAACACAAAGTTTCTTTTCAGTTGCAAACACCACTCCATACATATATATGGGGGGTTACTAGCTCCAACTCGGTTTTACAGTGAAAACTGCAGGAACTTCAAACCGGCACTAGGAAACAGACTGAGAAACCAGAGTAAAATTTGCCCCTGCAAACCATTCCCTTTGTGCTAGATGAACGAACGTCTCTCCACATGCTCAGTTCTGAGAGATAAGTGTGTGTGAAAGCCGTCCTTCACCTAGCTTCTTGGGAACACAATGTTTCTTTCAGTAGCAAAATCCACTCCATACATATATATGGGGAGGCACTAGCTCCAAATCTGTTTTACAGTGAAAACTGCAGGAACTTAAAACCGGCACTAGGAAACAGACTGAGAATCCAGAGTAAAAGTTTCTCCTGCCAACCGTTCCCTTTGTACTAGATGAACGAAAGTCTCTCCATATGATCAGTTCTGTGACATAAGTGTGTGTGAAAACCGTGCTTAACTTTGATTTTTGGGAACAGAAAGTTTCTTTTCATTTGCAAACTCCTCTCCATACATATATATGGGAAGGTACAAGCTCCAACACTGTTTTACAGTGAAAACTGAAGGAACTTCAAACCGGCACTAGGAAACCGACTGAGAATACAGAGTTAAAGTTACCGCTGCATCCTGTTCAATTTTTGCTAGATGAATGAACGTCTCTCCACATGCTCAGTTCTGAGAGATAAGTGTGTGTGAAAGCCGCCCTTCAATTAGCTTGTTGGGAATACAAAGTTTCTTTACAGTTGCTAATTCCACTCCATATATATATATGGGGAGGTTCTAGCAGCAACAATTTTTTACAGTGAAAACTGCATGAACTTCAATCCGGCACTAGGAAACACAGTGAGAAACCAGATAAAATCTTTCTCCTGCAACCCGTTCCGTTTGTGCTAGATGAACGAACGTCTCTCCACGTGCTCAGGTCTTAGAGATAAGTGTGTGTGAATGCCGTCCTTCACAAAGCTTGTTGGGAACACAAAGTTTCTTTTCAGTTGCAAACCCCAATCCATACATATATATGGGGAGGTTCTAGCTCCAACTCTGTTTTAGAGAGAAAACTGAAGGAAATTCAAACATGCACTAGGAAACAGACTGAGAAACCAGAGTAAATATTTACCTGCCATCCATAACTTTTTGCTAGATGAAAGAACGTCTCTCCACATGCTCAGTTCTGAGAAAGTTGTGTGTGAAAACCGTCCTTCACTTAGTTTTTGGGAACACAAATTTGCTTTTCAGTTGCAAATTACACTCCATATATATATATGGGGAGGTACTAGCAGCTACCAATTTTTACAGTGAAAACTGCAGGAACTTCAATCCGGCACTAGGAAACAGTGTGAAATCCCAGAGTAAAACTTTCTCCTGCAACCTGTTCCGTTTGTGCTAGATGAACCAACGTATCTCCACAGGCTCAGCTCTGAGATATAAGTGTGTGTGAAAGCCTTCCTTCAACAAACTTTTTAGGAAAACAAATTTCTTTTCAGTTGCAAACCCCAATCCATACATATATATGGGGAGGTAAAAGCCCCAACTCGGTTTTACAGTGAAAACTGCAGGAACTTCAAACCGGCACCAGGAAACAGACTGAGAAACCAGAGAAAATGTTTCTCCTGCAACACGTTAACTTTGTGCTAGATGAACGAATGTCTCTCCACATGCTAGGTTCTGAGAGATAAGTGTGTGTGAAAGCCGTCCTTCACCAAGTTTGTTGGGAACACAAAGATTCTTTTCCTTTGCAACACCAATCCATACATATATATGGGGAGGTCCTAGCTCCAACTCGGTTTTTACTGTGAAAACTGCAGGAACTTCAAACAGGCACTAGGAAAGAGACCTAGAATCCAGAGTAATAGTTTCTCCTGCCAACCGTTCCCTTTGAACTAGATGAACGAAAGTCTCTCCATATGATCAGTTCTGTGACATAAGTGATTGTGAAAGCCGTGCTTAACCTTGCTTTTTGGGAACACAAAGTTTCTTTTCAGTTGCATACACCACTCCATACATATATATGGGGAGGAACTAGCTACAACTCAGTTTTACAGTGAAAACTGCAGGAACTTCATACCGGCACCAGGAAACAGACTGAGAAACCAGAGTTAAAGTTTTTCCTGCAACCCGTTCCCTTTTTGCTAGAAGAACGAACGTCTCTCCACATGCTCAGTTCTGAGAGATAAGTGTGTGTTAAAGCCGTCCTTCACTTAGCTTGTTGGGAACACAAAGTTTCTTTTCAGTTGCAAACACCTATCCATATATATATATGGTTAGGTACAAGCTCCAACTCGATTTTACAGTGAAAACTGCAGGAACTTCAAACCGGCACCTGGAAACAGACTGAGAAACCAGAGTAAATGTTTCTCCTACAACACGTTCACTTTGTGCTAGATGAACGAATGTCTCTCCACATGCTAGGTTCTGAGAGATAAGTTTGTGTGAAAGCCGTCCTTCACCAATTTTGTTGGGAACACAAAGATTCTTTTCCTTTGCCAACACCAATCCATACATATATATGGGGAGGTTCTAGCTCCAACTCGTTTTACTGTGAAAAACTGCAGGAACTTCAAACCGGCACTAGGAAACACACTGAGAAATCATAGAAAAAGATTCTTCTCCAACACTTTCAATTTGTGCTATATGAAAGAACGTCTCTCCAAATGCTCAGTTCTGCGATAGGTGTGTGTGAAAGCCGTTCTTCATCTAGATTTTGGGAACACAAATTTTCTTTTCGTTGCAAACTACCTCCATATATATATATGGGAGGGTACCAGCACCAACTAGTTTTTACAGTGAAACTGCAGGAATTTAAAACCGGCACTAGGAAACAGACTGAGAATCCAGAGTAAAATTTCTCCTGCCCAACCGTTCCCTTTGTACTAGATGAACGAAAGTCTCTACATATGATCAGTTCTGTGACATAAGTGTGTGTGAAACCTGTGCTTAAACCTTGCTTGTTGGGAACAGAATGTTTCTTTTCATTTGCAAACTCCACTCCATACATATATATGGAAGGTACAAGCTCAAACTCTGTTTTACAGTGAAAACTGAAGGAACTTCAAACCGGCACTAGGAAACAGACTGAGAAACCAGAGTAAAAGATTCTTCTGTAACCCTTTCAATTTGTGCTATATGAATGAACGTCTCTTTACATCCTCAGTTTTGAGATAGGTGTGTGTGAATACCGTCTTCACCTAGCTTTTTGGAACACAAAGTTTCTTTTCAGTTGCAAACTAACTCTATATATTATATAGGACTGAGGTACCAGCACAACTAGTTTTTTACAGTGAAATCTGCAGGAACTTAAACCGGCACTAGGAAAGAGACTGAAGAAACCATAGTTAAAGTTACCGCTGCAAATCTTTCACTTTGTGCTAGATGAACGAAAGTCTCTTCCACATGCTCAGTCTTGTGTGAGAAATTGTGTGTGTGAAAGCCGTCTTCACCTAGCTTGTTGGGAACCAAAGTTTTGTTTTCAGTTGCAAATTCCACTCCAAACTTATACATGGGGAGGATCTAACTCCAAAATTTGTTTTACAGTGAAAACTGCAGGAACTTCAAACACGGCACTAGGAAAAAGACTGGGAAACTAGAGTAAAATTTCCTCCTGCAACCCGTTGCCTTTGAGCTAGATGAACGAAAGTCTCAACCACCATGCTCAGTTCTGAGGATAAGTGTGTGTGAATGCCGCCCTTCAATTAGCTTTTTGGGAACACAAGTTTCTTTCAGTGCAAAATTCCCACTCCATAACATATATATGGATATGGACTAAGCAGCAACTAGTTTTACAGTGAAAACTGCAGGAACTTCAATCCGGCAATAGGAACAGAGTGAGAAACCAGAGTAAAATTTTCTCTTGCACCCCGTTCCGTTTTGTGCTAGGATGAACGAACGTCTCTCCACATGCTCATTTCTAAGAGATATGTGTTCTTTGAAGCCGTCCGTCATCTAGCTTTTTGGGAACACAAAGTTTCTTTTCAATTTCAAAATCCACTCCATACATATATATGGGGAGGAACCTCGCTCCAACTCAGTTTTACAGTGAAAACTGAAGGTAATTCAAACATGCACTAGGAAACAGACTGAAAACCAGAGAAAAAGTTTCTCCTGCCAACCATTCCATTTGTGCCAGATGAAGGAAGTTCTCTCCACATGCTCAGTTCTAAGAGATATGTGTCTGTGAAATCCGTCCTTCATCTAGCTTTTGGGAACACAAAGTTTCTTTTCAGTTGCAAACACTTCTCCATACATATATATGGGGAGGAACTAGCTCCAACTCAGTTTAACAGTGAAAAACTGCAGGAACTTCAAACCGGCACTAGGAAATAGACTGAGAATCCAGAGTAATAGTTTATCCTGCAAAACCGTTCCCTTTTTGCTAGAATAACGAACGTCTCTCCACATGCTCAGTTCTGAGAGATAATTGTGTGTGAAAGCCGTCCTTCACTTAGCTTGTTGGGAACCCAAAGTTTCTTTTCAGTTGCAAACACCAATCCATATATATATATGGGATGGTACAAGCTCCAACTCGGTTTTACAGTGAAAACTGCAGGAACTTCAAACCGGCACTAGGAAGATACTGAGAAATCATAGAAAAAGATTCTTCTGCAACCCTTTCAATTGTGCTATATGAACGAATGTCTGTTCACATGCTCAGTTCTGAGAGAATTGTGTGTGAAAACCGTCCTAACACCTAGCTTTTGGGAACACAAATTTTCATTTCAGTTGCAAACTACACTCCATATATATATATGAGAGGTACCAGCACCAACTAGTTTTTACAGTGAAATCTGCAGGAACTTAAACCCGGCACTAGAAAAGAGACTGAGAAACCATAGTTAAAGTTACCGCTGCAAATCTTTCACTTTGTGCTAGATGAACGAAAGTCTCTCCACATGCTCAGTTGTGTGAGATATTTGTGTTGTGAAAAGCCGTCTTTCACCTAGCTTGTTGGGAACCAAATTTTTGTTTTCAGTTGCAAATTCCACTCCAAATTTATACATGGGAGGTTCTAACTCCAAATCTGTTTTACAGTGAAAACTGCAGGAATTTCAACACGGCACTAGGAAAAAGACTGAGAAACTAGAGTAAAATTTCCCCTGCAACCCGTGCCTTTGATCTAGATGAACGAACGTCTCTCCACATGCTCAGTTCTGAGAGATAAGTGCGTGTGAAAGCCGTCCTTCACCTACCTTGTTGGGGAACACAAAGTTTCTTTTCACTAGCAAACTCACTTCATACATATGTATGGGGAGGTACTAGCTCCAACTCGGTTTTACAGTGAAAATTGCAGGAACTTCAAACCGGCACTAGGAAACAGACTGAGAATCCAGAGTAAAAGTTTCTCCGGAACCCGTTCCCTTGGTGCTAGATGAACGAACGTCTCTCCACATGCCAGTTCTGAGAGTTAAGTGGGAGTTAAGCCGTCCTTAACCTAGCTTGTTGGGAACACAAAGTTTCTTTTCACTTGCAAACACTACTCCATACATATATATGGGGGGTTGCAAGCTCCAACTCGGTTTTACGGTGAAAACTGCAGGAACTTCAAACCGGCACTAGGAAACACACTGAGAAACCAGAGTAAAACTTTCTCCTGCAACCCGTTCCCTTGTGCTAGATGAACGAACGTCTCTCTACATGCTCAGTTCTGAGAGATAAGTGTGTGTGAAAGCCGTCGTTCACCTATCTTGTTGGGAACACAAAGTTTCTTTTCAGTTGCAAATTCCACTCCATACATATATATGGGGAGGTACGAGATCCAACTCGGTTTTACAGTGAAACTGCAGGAACTTCAAAACAGCACTAGGAAACAGACTGAGAAACCAGAGTAAAATTCTTTCTGCCACCCGTTCCCTTTGTGCTAGTGGAACGAACGTCTCCACATGCTCAGGTCTGAGAGATAAGTGTGTGTGAAAAACGTCCTTCAACTAGCTTGTTGGGAACACAAAGTTTCTTTTCAGTTTACAAACACCACTCCCTACTATGTATGGGGATTACAAGCTCCAACTCTGTTTTACAGTGAAACTGCAGGAACTTCACTGGCACTAGGAAACAGACTGAGAAACCAGAGTAAAAGTTTCTCCTGCAACCCTTTCCCTTTGTGCTAGATGAACTAACGTCTCACCACATGCTCAGTTCTGAGAGATGAGTGGGTGTGAAAAAGTCCTTCACACAGCTTGTTGGGACACAAAGTTTCTTTCAGTTGCAAACACCACTCCATACATATATATGGGGGGTTACTAGCTCCAACTCGGTTTTACAGTGAAAACTGCAGGAACTTCACCGGCACTAGGAAACAGACTGAGAAACCAGAGTAAAATTTGCCCCTGCAAACCATTCCCTTTGTGCTAGATGAACGAACGTCCTCTCCACATGCTCAGTTCTGAGAGATAAGTGTGTGTGAAAGCCGTCCTTCACCTAGCTTCTTGGGAACACAATGTTTCTTTTCAGTAGCAAAATCCACTCCATACATATATATGGGGAGGCACTAGCTCCAAATCTGTTTTACAGTGAAAACTGCAGGAACTTCAAACCGGCACTAGGAAACAGACTGAGAAACCAGAATAAAAGTTTCTCCTGCAAACCGTTCCCTTTGTGCTAGATGAACGAACGTGTCTCCACATGCTAAAGTTCTGAGATATAAGTGTGTGGGTGAAAGAGCCTACT